>NC_052514.1:5319640-5353055 GCF_014356525.2 Nilaparvata lugens | reverse complement strand
TTACGCCCAAAATGGTTCCAATTCTAATTTATACAACAGTCCAAATTGTTATAGCATATCTATTAACAATTTAGTAATTGTTGTAATATTAATGATTTTTCTAAGTGAGATTCAATACACACTGTCAGCAATTGTTCTAAATAGCACTAGAGCTTCCCATTCATGCAATGCTGGCAGTTTCCAGTGAATCTCACTGGTCTAGAATATTATTTATTATAGAGTGGACTTTCTAGAGATGCGGCGATGCGGCCGATATACGTACACGTAACCAAAGAAAGGATCTTATGAATTATTGTCATTAGCCAATGTTCTTATAAAAGGGTTATTAACTACACAATCTTATCTTACATGCTGTATTATGGTAGCTTCAAGGGTTCAATTTTAATTATTTTTATTGCCATAATGACAGTTATATACCAGATTGATTTAGCCGTTCGCACACCGGTGCAATACACGTTTACGGTGTAACGTAAGACGCGGGGTGACGACGGGAACAAAAAAAAAATTATAAACACTTTCTTATACTATTATTATTATAAAAAAATAAATATATATAATGAACAGTAATAGTATAATACTGTATAAACCTTTTAGGTTCATGTGAGCGTGTTTCTTTATTTATTTTTTAAGTTTGTTATTTTAAGTTTGTGTACATGTGTTTTTTACATTTGTATTCTACATTGTATTTTTTCGGAAACAATAAAACAATAAAAAAAAATTAAAATCATACTATAATTGAGATTTTTGAGAATATTTCAAGTCTCTTCAATAATATTATAATTCTTAATGAAGTATTTAAATAGGGCTACTTGATTTTTTATTGATATAGAGATAACTACATAGTACCATAGAGAAACAATAGCTTAAGTAGATATCCCATGGTTTAGGGCGTTTATGTCGCAACTTTTACTGTTATCTCAAGCCGATTACTGTCGATTTTTGTAGATTTTTACTGTTCTGTTGGGGTGAGAGTGTGAGAACGGCACAATATGAGAGACTACCAACGTCACATAGCTTCACGGGAAAGAACTACGTAGACTAAAGGCTTGAGATAACAGTAAAAGTTGCGACATAAACTCCCTATACCATGGGATAGGCTACTTAAGCTATTGTTTCTCTATGATAGTACCCTCTTTTAAAAATTTCAAAAATGATGAAATAACACAAAATCGCTTAAAAGCTGAAACTAGTAGTGTTTATGAAGAAGAGTACTATATAATTATTTCGACATTAATTAAATCATACTATAATTATTATGATTATACTAAAAGTGAGCTGATGAATTGATCAATCCAAATGATGGGATGAAACAAATTCAGGATGAAAATCCAGATAAGGATGTCGAAGGAAGATTTTTGCTAGTGATAGAAAGAGTGAATTCATGAGAATAGAATGGAGGAGCAACGAGAAGTTTAGAATGAAAGTGAACAAATAAGCAAAAAAATTTTTTTTTATATCATACGTTCTAGATTTTTTATATTGAAATAGATTGGAATAATTATATTGAAATAGATTTTTTACGTTCTAGAGTTTTTTTTTATATCATACGTTCTAGAAGAAATCTCACATATAACAAAATGTCTACTCTGTTATCGATTAGCATGTGATTGTTCAAATTCTTCTTAGACCGTTCCACACAATTTGTTAAAAGGTTTCGTCAATACAATCGGAATAGAAGTCATACATTTTTACTTTCCTTGCCCTATTACCATAGGTAAGGAAAGTATTGCTTTCCGAAAAAAATTAAGGTACCCCAATTTCTAAATTTCTATACGTTTCAAGGTCCCCTGAGTCCAAAAAAGTGGTTTTTGGGTATTGTCTGTATGTGTGTGTGTGTGTGTGTGTGTGTGTTGTGTGTGTGTGTGGTGTGTGTGTGTGTGTGTGTGTGTGTGTGTTTGTTTGTGTGTGTGTGTGTGTGTGTGTGTGTGTGTGGTGTGTGTGTGTGTGTGTGTGTGTTGTGTGTGTGTGTGTATTTGTGTATGTGCGTCTGTGTACACGATATCTCATCTCCCAGTTAACGGAATGACTTGAAATTTGGAACGTATCGTCCTTACACTATAAGGATCCGACATGAACAGTTTCGATCAAATGCAATCCAGGATGGCGGCTAAAATGGCAAAAATTATGTCAAAAACAGGGTTTTTCGCGATTTTCTCGAAAACGGCTCCAACGATTTTGATCAAATTCATACCTGGAATAGTCATTGGTAAGCTCTATCAACTGCAACTAGTCCCATATCTGTAAAAATATTTCAGGAGCTCCGCCCCATCTATGCAAAGTTTGATTTTAGATTCTCAATTGGCAGCCTTCATATACAATTTAAACAAAAAAATTAAAGTGGAAAAGATTGAGCATGAAAATATCTGCAATTAATGTCCAGTAACATTTTCACCTAAAATTGAAAATAAGCTTGAAATTCGAGAAAATGTGATTATTAAATTGCAAACTGTTGGCAACTGTTAGTTCTATTAAATCATTCACTAAGAAGAGATAGCAGACCTCGTGTGTCTCCAGCGTTATTGTCTTATCACCAGCTGTCTCATATCTTTGAATAGTAGATTTGAGATGCGCGAGAACACTAGCGTCAGGTGATAAATTTTCATAACGGCAAGGAAAGTTGTGTGAGTGCGCCACACCAGATTTTTTATAATTAATTCTGTAATACGATGAATTAACTGTATGTGATGTGTAATATTCAATAATTATAATTTAAAAATTAAGACACAAGAAAGTCATAATAGTGATGAGATTGAAACATATGATATGATCCTCATTCAACAAACAGGAGTTAGTGAGCACTTTACATACGCATGATCTGTCGCAAATGATTTGTGTGATATGACTCACACTTGACCTACTGTTAGCCTACATTATCTCTTCTTCCTATTCAGTCTATCTATCTTGAAATCCTTCATTATCAATCAACTTTCTCAATCACTTCAATTCTCATTTCAAAATATACACATTCTGATTGACAGTGCAAATGTACAATACTGATGGATTGATCAATACTTCAGATTACAAACAGAAGTATTTGCGAACTCAAATTCACTGTCCTCAAAGTGTATTCAAAGATCAAAAGTCAACTACCTGATACAAATTCTTCTTCTCCTTCTTCTCCTTCTTCTTCTTCTTCTTCTTCTTCTTCTTCTTCCCCTCTTCCTCTTCCTCTCATCTTCATTCTTCCTCTACTCCTTTTTCTTCTTCTTTCTCTTCTTCTCCTCTTACTCTTCGTCGTCTTCTTCTACTTCTTCTTCTTCTTCTCCTTCTTCTTCTTTTTCATTTTCTTCTTCTTCATCATCATCATCATCATCAAGATGATCATCATCTTCTCCACCTTCTTCTTCTTCTTCTTCTTCTTCTCTTCTTCTTCTTCTTCTTCTTCTTCTTCTTCTTCTTCTTCTTCTTTTTCTTCTTCTTCTTCTTCTTCTCCTTCCTCTTCATAAAATGATCCAAAACTTTAGCTTCTACATGCATCTTACAACATATTATAACATTATAATTATATAACAATGTGGACAAGTTCAATAATAGTCGTTCAGGAACGTTCAGGAACGACTATATCTCACTAAAAAATATCTCACGCTTACGCAATTCCCAAAATGAGAGAAAATTGGTTTCATCATGATAAGATGACACTTTGAACTGTCACAAACTCATGATCAATAACGTCATCAACCAATGCCGATAGCGTAATATTTTATTTACACTGTATAACACTCACTCTTTAAAAAAAAATTGTGGGATGTAGAACTCTGTCATTTAAAAGCTGCGTTGAATCACAGAGAGAATATATTCCTCATTTTTTTGTCTTTTTTTGAAACGTCATGTTTGAAACCCTTTGTGACGGACGAGTAAGGGGAAAAGTTTCCAGTTGAAAGAAAATGCGTTGCTAGTCTTTTGTCAACACGTTTTCCGGGTGTAAACATGACTTTGGAAAGGAAATGAGGTGTCCAGAGAGAGAAATATTAAATAATATGATGTTCGTTACAAACATTCTATATTTATTTCTACAAGTAGAGCGAAATGTGAGTGAACAGTTGAACGTGGGTTGAGAGCTATGTTAGCTCGAGAGAGCTTTGGAAGGGTATTACCCATTCATTTGTACAAGATACTTACACATTTATAGAATTAAAACAATGATTGGGAGGGAATCAACAGAATTAATGAGGAACTGTTCCCCTCCTGGTTCTTGTAGTTATAATAATGCAGTCTGAATAATGACAATCCACATTTTTTCACAATAATTTGAAGTCCAGAAATAGAATCCCTGAAATAATTATGATCTGTGTTGTTTATGAATGTTGAAAACCAAAGTTTTACACTTGGAAATCCATAATTGAATGGGAAATTATTGATAACCCTAGAAAGTTATATCCGATTACTCATTCTAAATTTTATTTTTATTTATTAATTTATTTTTTTACAAGAGAAGACTGACCGGAAGATTAAAACTAAGGATACTCCTTGTACTTTTTCTCTCCCGAATTTAGATAACATTCAAATATTACTCTCTAATCCCCATTAATTGAAAAAATGTTCGTGTCATTTTACAAAATTTAAAGCCAGAAACACACAACTGATTAATTACTTAGAATTTATTATCCTTTAATACATAAATTGAATGTGAGTTGAGTACAAGTTGACACTGAATTCAACTACAGTGTCATCTTTTAAGCAATTTTTATCAATCAATTTTTGAAGCGTTTAGTAGTAGATCAGCTAAGTAGAAATAGATATTGGAAGAGATATTCGTTGACGATAAATACTAGAATGTTTGATGCTGCTTGTGAAATTAGTACTTTTTATAGTGAACACAGTCGTATAAAAGCATCTTCTTCTATGCAGTTGCAATTCTTCAACATTGAATTCAATGAATAAATTGATTGGTTCACCGTGACCTTCACCGTGGGTCAAGGTCAAAATCGTGAGTAGTCGATTCAACATCAACATCGTCACAATAATCAACACAAACATGATTTTGCAGCTTCAATGTAATTGCCTGAATGACTGAACTTGTAATATCATTACCATGCGGTGAAGTCAAGATGTGCACATAATCGCATCTTCTTGGTATGCAGGTTTGTTTATCATGCTCTCTCGATCACTTACTCACTCTCTCTCTACTTCTACCTCACTTATGTTTGTTTCTCTCTCGTACTGATAAAAGAGACTAAATTTTTAGTTGAGTTTCAAAACATCGAAAAATGATTTTGAATCTTTCAAGTGTCAATATCGGCATAGCAGAAATATAAGCAGTCACTTTTAATGATACAGATATTGACTATGGATTCCAATAGAGGAGTGCTACGGAATATGGAATATGACTATGGAATATAGTGTAGTCCTACATTTAATTAATATTCTACGATTTTTATGTTTCCAATCCTAGCTTTGACACCTTTATTGACACTTTCCTTATGAGTCTTGAGACAATTGACACATTTTTACTTTCCTTGCCCTATTACCATAGGTAAGGAAAATATTGCTTTCCGAAAAAATTAAGGTACCCCAATTTCAAAATTTCTATACGTTTCAAGGTCCCCTGAGTCCAAAAAAGTGGTTTTTGGGTATTGGTCTGTATGTGTGTGTGTATGAGTGTATGTGTGTCTGTGTACACATTATCTCATCTCCAAATTAACGGAATGACTTGGAATTTGGAACTTAAGGTCCTTACAATATAAGGATCCGACACGAACAATTTCGATCAAGTGCAATTGAAGATGGCGGCAGAAATGACAAAAATGTTGTCAAAGACAGGGTTTCTCGCGATTTTCTCGAAAACGGCTGGAACTCTATCAACTGCCACAAGTCTCATATCTGTGAAAACTCTAGGAGCTTCTCATTATCTATTCAAAATTTAATTTTAGATTCCCAATTATCAGGCTTCAGGTACAATTTAAACAGAAAAATTTAAGTGAAAAAGATTGAGCATAATAATCTCTACAATTAATGTTCAGTAACATTTTCACCTAAAATTGAAAATTCGAGAAAATGTGATTATTCAATTGCAAACTGTTGACAACTGTTAGTTCTATTAAATCATTCACTAAGAAGAGATAGCAGACCTCGTGTGTCTCCAGCGTTATTGTCCTGTCACCAGCTGGCTCAGATCTTTGAATAGAGATGCGCGTGAACACTAGCGTCAGGTGATCAATTTCCATAACGGCAAGGAAAGTTGTGTGAGTGCGCCACACCAGATTTTTTTCAAGTCTTTGACTTGAGACTATTTTTCATTGCAAGTGTGATGGCAACATTATGGAAATGTTGAATATTAAAAATTAAGTTATATACATATATCTAGTCTATTTGAATATGGCACTGCATTTGTCGTAGCTACCTGGAATCATACAGCCTACCCTCATAAGCTGTTAATTAAAATAGATGGATTAATTCTTACTAATATTTATTGAATTGCAATTCTTGGCTCTATACATGAGAAAGCAAATAGGAAATGTAGAATGAAAACAACTGACACATACTGAAAGATATGAAGATAAAAAGATGAAGTGATGATGAAGTAAAGATGAGTGAAGATGGAGTAAAGATGAAGTGGAGATGAAGTGAAGATCATGTAAAGATGAAGTGGTAAGTTAAATCATAGAAAGAAGGCAATTTAATTCCAAATACATAAAAATCTAAACTTAGAAATCTATATTCTCTGGGGTTTTGAACTCACAATGAATCTAATCCCAGATTAATGCCTAATTCATCAATTCATATGGAAAGTGGCAAGGAAAAATGTGAAAAACGGCATTTCAATTAAAAATATGAACTTTTCAATGTGCCCAATGTTCCTCAATGGTTTCGAACTCTAATCTATAAATCCAATTCAGATCAATGGAAATTCATTGATTGAAGATCGAAAATCAATGAATCAATCCCGATCCAACTGATTTCCCAATTACTCCGTGATCGTTTCCTAATTACTAGAACTTAAACAAAGCAAAGGTTCTCCTGTAAACAAGGCCTGCAAAAAATGTTAAGAAGAAGGAGTGAGCAAGAAGAGCAGGAAGCAATGATGCTGTGGAAGGAGGATGACTGTAATGAGAAGTGATAGAGGAAGAAGAAGAAGAAGAAGAAGAAAGACAGAAGTGATATAAGAGGAGAGCGGAGTAGAGCTGATCCTTCATTCACAACCGAAGATTGAGTTAGTTAGTTGAAGTGTAGCGGTAACCTCGCTACAGTCACTACAAACTGTCAGCATTTGTAGAACGGGAAGAGTTTGTGTTATTTGTAGAGTTTACTGACAGTTAACATTTGACACTCTCCAGCTCCAGGATAGATTCCAGTAGTTTAGTTAGAGGTTTTAATAGATGGTCAAAGTTTGAAGGGTTCAAATTTGGTGGAGCAGTGTGTGTGTGTTGCTAGAGTGAGAAGGTTGATAGTGGAGATAGCTGGAGCAACGGAGATAACTGTTACGAGGTGAGATTGATGTTTATTCACAACATTATTTCCACATATTTTTTAAGATAGTGATTAAATATCATAATGAACAGTATAATTTTTGTGGATTTCAGTGAAATTTTTAATATTTTTTGTGTTTGTGAAGGAAGATTTTTGTTTGGATTTGAATTCTGAAATTAATTTATCTGATAAATTCAAAATTATTGTAGTACATACATTTTTTGGACTCGAAATAGTGTGTGAATTAAGTTATCATTTACATAACCTCTAGTCTGTGTATTCCAAATTTAGGTTTAAAGCAGTTTTGGGCGAATGCCTGTTGTTTTTACCTGCATTGTATCTATTGTCTATGAATAAATAAAAAAATAAATAAATAAATAATTATTATTGAACGAAAATCCCAAATTCCATTCCATCTGTAAATAAATAAACTATTTCAGTTATAAATAATAAGTGACATGAATGATTGGAAAAGGAACAACAGGCTTAAAGCCCAGAACTGTTTCCGAAATTATTGTTCTTTTTTCATGTTGAAGTTATTTTAATATTTGCACACATTTGTTTGCAAAGTAGCAAACATTATGAGAAAACATACAACTGTCTTCATTCCTTATCCAATCAATAATTACTATGATGGAAATATGATTTATTATAACTGTTGAACGTAACATCTCTTTACTTCTTGCATCTCTTAGCATCCTTCATGCTTCTCATTTATGAATAAATTATATTTTGATTTCTTATAACTGTTAAACTAACATCTCTATGCTTTTCGCATGCTATGAGTTTGTTTATTTTTTATTTATTTATTTATTTATAATATTTACAAAGTAGCACTGATTGGGAGAGAAGAACTAAGGATACTCCTTGTACTATTTCTCTCCCAAATTTAGATAACATTTTAAATGTCCGAAATAGGGTTATGGTTTCACTTTCCTAAAATTTAGTTCATTTCCACTAAAAAACAACGAAAACTAAGAATTTTTAATTTTGACGGTTAAAAACAGAATAAAAACCAAAAAATCACACTCAATCATCATAATTGGAACATTTTTGCGTAATTTGACAAAATTTAGAGCCAGAAAAAACACAAAATCACGGTTGAAATTTGATCGGCTTTTGTGCAACCAGCAATAGGTGTTATTTATTTCATTGGCAATTACATATCATAATTATAATATGATGGGGAGAAACAACAGACATAGCCCAAAACTGTCTTCTCCCAAATTTTTACAAATAAAAGTTTCAAAAAAGAATAAGGTAAGATTTCACTTTCACTTCAAAAAGTCCAATTTCCACTTCAAAACTAATGACTAAACTAAAAATTTTGAATTTTGATATTTGAAAACTGATTAAAAACGAAAATATTCCACTCAAATATCTATAAATTGGAAATTTTTGAGTAATTTTTCAAAATTTTGAGCCAGAAAAGAAACACAACTTCACTATCAGCACAGCTGATAATTCAATGTAACTACAGATTCATTATAAATCGAGATACCAGTTTCGATTATTACACTATTATTGATCTTTGATAAACTAGAACCTAGTAAACTGCTCCTCTACTGAAAAGCAGCAGTATTTCTTATGCTAACGATCGAGCACTGCCATTGGTGGAAGCCTTCTAAACTATCCAGGTGAACGCTTGCGATTGGTTTAGAAAAGCTCCTCCCCAATGAGCGGTTCAGATAAAACAGAATGAGGACTCAAACAGCGAACCGTTATTATTAACAGTTATTATTAATTGTTATTGATACATTGTTAGAATGTAATATTTTGCATTCTATACTCATTGCAGCAAACACAGCAATGAACGATTATTGAATCACCAATTTACAATATCATCTTCACTACTCATCAGAAAGTTATATCATGGAGTATATCGACTTAATTATGTGGTATTTATATATTATATATACTGTAATAGAGGAAAGAACTGGCTTATACACGTACGGGATAGGAAAATTATGTTTGTCGCATCATCACGTTTGAACTACTGGACTGATTTACTTGAAATTTTGCATATAGATTCTTAATTAACCGAGGATGGTTATGTTCCTATTTTCAATTCTTCAAGATTTAATTACGTCAAGTTTTCAGTTTGTCAAGTTTTAAAATATACCCTTGCGAAGCACGGGTTACCTGCTAGTCTTAAATATCTATGAGTTCTATTGCTATGAATACTTAACATAACTTACTCAATACATAGATACTGAATACTGGATAAGCAATAACGCTCAAAGAATACATGTAAATAAATACAATACACCACTCAAGAATGGATAGGTCAAGGTCAAGAACTTTGACATTCAACAATTCATTCAAAATATCTTGAATTCTTCAACAAAAGCTCGTGATTTTGGGATTCTCATTCATAACAGTACTACAATACTATAACCATTCATCTTGTTGAATTGTCAAGTTTTCCATGATATCTTTTCTGCGATTCATACTTTCAAAATCTTCCTACAATTCCAATGGAGAAGGGTTTCTTATGAGAAATGTGTCCTAGTTGTTCTATCTGAACGAAGAATCAGAATATTTTGGATTCTGACCTTGACATTGCATGATGAACACAGTTTCCTAGAGAAGAATATTGTCACCATGATTTATTATCATTCATAATTTATTGTCGTTGTAATTCATGTATTGAATCAACATTTTTGACAGTCTCAAGTGACATACACTTTGAGAATTCTACTTCTTCATAAGTATCGCATACAATAGAGTAGTATCGCTCAGGCTTGTTGCAAAATGACATGCGACACGACGTGAGTTTTCTAAATGAGTTGATATCATTATTATATAAAGGTGTTTACAGACTTATGCGCCGCTAACACCGGCATTTCTCCTTCCATCAGCTGATGAAAGGAGAAATTTTTCTTTTCTCCTTTGGATTTTTGGGAATGAATTTGCTAGAAGATTTTACCAAATAAAATCAACAGAATCAATTGCCTTCAAGAGCTGGTTGCTGAGAATTTCAAGGGACGTATACAAACAATAACGTCTTGCAAGAGTGGTAATTGGAAAGAAGAAGAAGAAGAAGAAGAAGAAGAAGAAGAAAATGAAGAAGAAGAAGAAGAAGAAGAAGAAGAAGAAGGAGAAGAAGAAGAAGGGAAATAAAGAGAATGAAAATAAAAAGAAGAAGAAAAAGAAGAAGAATTCTGACTCAAGTCTACCCATGGTTCCGTAATAATATTTCAGGTAATAGGATAAATTAGATAATAGGTAATAATAATAATAATATCGAGTGACCTGGCTGGCTCAGGTCTGGTGTCAGAGTTTTCAGGTTGCAACTGATCAATTTCAGAGCCTCTGACATGACCTAACGACTGCTTTTTAGGCAGTATAATATATAATTTATATAAATTATATAATAATAGCAGCAGATATACTGCTTTTTAGGCAGTATAATATATAATTTATATATATTATATAATAATAGCAGCAGATAATAGGTGATTTAGAGCTATGCTTAGTGAGAGAAGTTGTGTGTATTTTTGTGTTCAAAATTTTATAAAATAACTTGAATAATTCAATATGAAGTGATAAAGTGTTATATTTGAATATAGTTTGGTGTTTCAATTTCTCTAAATTCAAAATGTTTAGCTTATATATATTTTTGGACGAAAATTGTACTAGAACGTTTTACAGTAGAAACATAACCTATTTTTTGGACATTTTATTAATTCATCAAAATTTGGGAATGGAATAGATTTGGGCCAAGCCTGTTGTTTGTTCCTAATCATATTTATATGATTTGTGATTCTGTCCACGATAAATAAATAAGAAATAATTGTGGAGAATCAGAATCAGATTTGAAGTTCAAAATCGAAAAAGACGAACAAAGTGAAATGGCGTCAGGACTCAGTCGATAGCAGAGCAGCTAGAGAAAGTCATTTGAGAGAAGCCAGTTGTCTATGTAATTGCAGTCAGCCAATCACAGACCAGCATCGTTGTGTTTGGAGTTCAGCCAATCGTAGAGCTTCGAGCAATTGGAGAGCATTTGGGTAGATCCAGTCTCCGTATCAGAGCACCTTGCTTAAAAGCCAATCATGAAGAAGAAGGAGTAGGAGAATAAGAAAAAAGAGAGAAAAATAACGAGGAGAGGAAAAAGAAGAAGAAGACGACAGGAGAATAAGGTGATGATGATGAAGAAGAAGAAGAAGAAGAAGAAGAAGAAGAGAAAGAATCAGAAGAGAAGAAGAAGAAGAAGAGAAGGAAGAAGAAGAGAAGAAGAAGAAGAAGAAGAAGAAGAGAAGAAGAAGAAGAGAGAAGAGAGAAGAAGAAGAAGAAGGAAGAAGAAGAAGAAGAAGAAGAAGAAGAAGAAGAAGAAGAAGAAGAAGAAGAAGAAGAAGAAGAAGAAGAAGAAGAAGAAGAAGAACAACAACAACAACAACAACAACAACAACAACAAGTACGAGAACAAGAAGAGGAAGAAGAAGAAGAGAAAGAAAAAGAAGAAGAGAAAGGAGAAGATGAGAAGAGAAAGAAGGAGGATGAGAGGAGGAAGAAGAATGCTGACTCAAGTCTCACCTTGGTTTCGAAATGAGATTTCAGGAAGTTTGTTTTGCAAGTTTAACAAGATCTCAGTGTCCGATATCATTTCGGTCATATTCGTGTGTTTGCATTTATTCTAGAAATAGGGTTGAAAATATTTTCCTTGTATTCTTTCCCTTGAGAAGTGAGAGTTTGCGTTGTTTTCGGCGTTGAACAGTGAAATTACATAGTCAGCAATAATTTGGTTGACGCCATGTTGACCTCATAGCCAATGCTAAACAAAATAGTGTTCAATATTGAGTATGGGATAGGATAGGAAAGATTTGGAATGATTCATATCCAATGTAGTCCAATGGCAAATATTGAATGATAAGATAATTAGAGAGGTAATTAGATATAGAGAGGTGAAAAATCATTAACTTTCAGTAAAAGATGCATTCCTCCATCATGATTCATGAAATAAATCTATGCTGATTCATTGGTCTAGCTGTATCCAGAAAAAAAATCGTTCTACACCTTTCTTATAACAATATTAACAATTTGACTGGCAAAGTGATACCCTAACCAAGAATTGAATCAAGTGAGATCATGATATTAACCTTCCGCCAGTCGCGCTGTTGTAAAAAGTACAACAGTGTCAGTTATTTTGCTGCACAAAACTATTGAATGGGGTGGTGTCAGTGAATGAGTCACCTATGCATTCCAAAACATTCCCCCCATCACTCCACTGAGTTGCAGTATCAACCGAGCAATGGCTCAGTCTTTAGGTGCCATTTAGTCGCGACAGTGCATAAGTCGCACTGTGTATAAGATAGGGAAAGACTGTATACGGGGGACTGTAAACTAACCAATAACACAGAATTGAAGGCTTTGCTTGATGTACCTTATTGAGCTATGAAATGGTAATAATTCAAATGTTCATAGGCGTAAAATAATCCAAGAAGATGGAAAAAGTAATTACACAATCAATAAATATGTTTTGACAGTAAACAGAGTACATATAACACTTGGAAAATTGGATGTTGTACAAAATACAACACGCGACTGCTCGTGTGATTGAGTAGGGCGCGACTACCGGAAGGTTAAGAATAGTCTACATTTTCAACTCAAATAGCTAACAAGAAGTAAGAAGAAATAATAGTTATCTAAGTATAAGGAATGAGTTATCTTAGAAAGTTGACTTATGGCTAGAACGAAATTAGATAACTTATCATCTGGAAGTGATTTAAGAGTTAGTTTAGAACAAAACTACTGTATTATAATAGTGCTACATTTCCCAGCATGGTATGTTACTGAAAGCCTGGAGCAATTATCATGTCCTTTTATGTGATTCAACTTGTTCACAAAAATGTCCTTAATAAGCTACTCCTAGGCTTAACTAGATCTCCAGCTATATAATACTGGAATATAGTTGAATGATTTGGATAGTCTCTCTTCCCTGTACTCCGACTCCAAGTTCAAATACTTTATCCGATCTCAATTCTTAATTCTGCAATCTATGGTGAGGTCCACGTTATAATGGCATTGTTTGTTTGGCAATGGTATCGCTATCCTTGTCTAGCATTAAACAAAGCGGATAGCGCTATATCTCTTTCTCGCTTTGCTCTGTTGCCAGATCGTCTTTTAACAATGAACAATTAACAAAATACGTTATCATAATTATGAAAATTCATTATGAAATTATTAGAAAATATAGTTTTTTTTCTCAATAAAATATAATTGATTGATTATTGACCGAGCGAAGTGAGGTCTAAGATTCAAGTCGACGGTATGGCATTTATCTTAATGTTTAAATGTTTATATGTTGCGCATTTACGGCGAAACGCGATAATAGATACTCATGAAATTTGACAGGTATGTTCCTTTTTCAATTGCGCGTCGACATATATACAAGGTTTTTTGAAATTTTTAATTTCAAGGATAATATAAAAGGAAAAAGGAGCCTCCTTCATACGCCAATATTTGAATAAAAATCAGACCATAGAATTATTCATCATAAATCAGCTGACAAGTGATTACACAGATGTGTGGAGAAGCCAGTCTATTGCTGTATTTCCATGAGGTCTATAGTTTCAATCAGGTACTTGTGGATGAGAATACTGCGTGAGGTCTACTGTTCACAGAACTACTAGTTACATGAATCCTATACTTCCATGCTATACCAACCTGCTTAAATCTCATGTTCAGATTTGAGAGGTTGAAAGAGATACTCAGTAGTGATTTTATTGAGAATTTAGTGAGGTCCACTTCATAATGGCGCAGTGAAGAAAGATAGGAGGAAAACGTTGCCGATCTTCTGTCTTGTCAATGCCTTCTATAGATGGTGGCTGATACAGGTTTATTGATATAACTAGTAGTTCTGTGAGCATCAGACCTCACGCAGTATTCTCATCCACAAGTACCTGATTGAAACTATAGACCTTATGGAAATACAGCAATAGACTGACTGCTCCACACATCTGTGTAATCACTCTTGTCAGCTGATTCGTGATGAATAATTCTATAGTCTGATTTTTACTCTACTATTGGCGTATGAAGGAGGCTCCTTTTTTCCTTTTATATCATCCTTGAAATGCAAAATTTCAAAAAACCTTGTATATACGTCGACGCGCAATTAAAAAAGGAACATACCTGTCAAATTTCATGAAAATCTATTACCGCGTTTCGCCGTAAACATATAAACGCGCAACATATAAACATCAAGAGAAATGCCAAACAATCGACTTAAATCTTAGACCTCACTTCGCTCGGTCAATAATCCTAGTTTATTTAAGTCTATTTTGAGATTCATATAGAAATACTGATGAAAGTCTCATTACAAGAAATTGACAATAGGATACCCTAAAAATGAAGCATTAATCAGTGAAGTAGCCTGAGCTTCATTTCAATAGGTATCACCTGATATAGTGAGGTTCACGTTATAATAGCAGTTAAGAAAAATGGGAGAGAAGCATTGCCGATTCTCTGCCTTGTCACTGCCTTCTATAGATGATAGCTGATATCTATTGTAATATTAAATGTACTCATACATAGTAGATTACTACTTTCCCCCAATTATACACATACAATTTCAATTAATTTAGAGATTCATGTAATATCCCATTTCTAATCGCACCAGAAGTAGTATGATAGAATCGATTGGTCAGTTATATAATTCGCATTTTCCTTTCTAGGATGCAGGCTAGTTAGTTCCGTGAAAGTGGATTAACTTAGTAACTCGTGTAGGCCTACTAGTCATTGTTACATTGGTCATTGCCTAGTCTGGTATCTGGTCATTGTTACAGGAGTCATTGGATAGACTAGTCATTGTTACATTAGTCATTGCATGCATCAATGTACAGAGTCTAGGATGCGTGATAATTATTATCACCAATACGAATGATAATATAAAGGCACAGAAAGTCACCCGGATATAAAAAAGTTTTCAATAGTTTTCAATATAAGTTTCAATAGATTCTAGCTTACACATTCCAGCTTCAGCTTCAGAGAAGCCGTATTATCAAAAAGGTCTTCTCTGATTGGTCCTCGTGGACAAATCTAACCGGTTCAAATTTAACCGGCTTTTGTGCAACCGGGCCTTGAACAGTCACAGTCAGAACACGATTCAGAATTACGATGGTACTGACAATATGATAGAAGTTACAATGACATATGCAATAGTATTCACAACAAGCCTACTATAATATTCAGCTACAAAGTATGCTACAATTAGTTTCGACAGTATCCACAGTAGGCCTACTATAATTTGATTACAATGACAGTTAGAATTCTGCAGGCTTCACTCGGAGTGGATCTGCACAAAATACGTCTCTTCACAAGTGAAACACAAAGTCCCAAGTCTCACAAAAGTCTCTTCAGCTTCTGAAACAAAAGTGAAAACAAACAGATTCCAAACACGACTCATTCGCAACAATAAAATTGAAACAAGAATTCCTTTTCTGTCAGCCTCAGATGCTTCTCATTCATAGCGAAATTCACTCCAATCTGACAGAGTTTGTTGAATCAGTAGCAACAATTCAACAATAGGATAAAATTAAAACAGGAATTCCTTCTCAGACAGCCTCAGACGCTTCTCATTTATATTGAAATTCACTTCGAACTGGCAGAATGGGTTGAATTAGTAGCATCAATGTTATTAATGAGGAAGACTGACACCCTTAGACGTTTCTCATTTATAGTGAAATTCACTACAATTTGTCAGGATTGATTGAATTCGAATCATCAATGTTATTAATGAGGAAAACTGACAGAGTATGGTGTGAATCTCATTCCGAACTTGTCTTCAGAATTGGACGAATTTCTCGTTAAAATAACGTGATTTGCCTGCCTATTGCTACTGCTAGATTAACTTTCAACTGTCAGCGTTCTTTGTGAATAGCATTACTGCTTCACATCAATCTAATGCTGACCGTATGAAGTGGATCTCTCTCACTGTGCTACCCATCGAACATAACGTGATCTGATTGTTTTGCCTTGGAATAACGTGATTACTCCAGAACAAATTACGTAATATATGGTAACAATGTGTAGATTGTTAGAGTTTTGCTGATTATTGGAGAAGTGTTTGTGATTGGGGTTACAAACAAGAGGAATAAGGAAAACGAGTTGAATTTGGAAGGAGGATGGAGTGGGAAATAAGATGATGAGAGAGGAGAAATGTCTGAAAGGAGAGGCGAAAGAAGTAAAGAAATAAGATGATAGAAGAGGAGAAATGCCTGAAAGGAGAGGTGAAAGAAGTACCATAAGAAGGTTTTGTTGATTATTGGGAACGTGTGTTTGATTGTGGTTACAAACAAGAGGAATAAGGGAAACGAATTGGAACTTGAAGAAGGATAGGGTGAGAAATAAGATGATAGAAGAGGAGAAATGCCTGAAAGGAGAGGTGAAAGAAGTACCATAAGAAGGTAGAGTGGAGAACCGAGTGATATACAAAAAAAACCCTGAAGTTTATTCATTCTTATTCTTTAAAATGTATGAATTCAGGGCTACTCACTTGTATTATAAAATAGAATTATAGTACCCTTCAAAATTGATAAAATATTAAAAAACAAGAATACAAATTGTAACTACTGGTTTCAGTGATCACACCATTCATTTATTATTCACACTATCACATCATTCTTATTCATTTATTCTTACAATTCAGGAATTGTAATATGCAAATTGCATATATGCAAATACAATTCAGGAGAAAACAACAGGCATTTGCCCAAAACTGCTTCATAGAATTTGTAATACGCAGTCTAAAGTTAAAAGTTCTAAGTTTGAAGTTAGAACGAAGAAGAAAATGGAGATCAAGATAACAGGTAAGAAAATAAATGTATGAGAAGATCAAAAACGGGATGAAGACAGAGAAAAACAGACAATGAAAGGTTAAAATGAAGAGAAAGAAAGGATGAGTGAGAAGTGGGAGACGATAAGGGTGGAACAAGGAGGGGAAGAAAGAAGAGAAAGGAAGAGGAGGACAGAGCATTGGAGAGGAGAGTGAAGGTGATTAACCTTGACCGAAAGGAGGAGATGAAGAGAAATAGAGAAATGAGGGGAAGGAATTGAACAAGATGATGTGAAAGAGATAAGAAGTCAATATAGAAAAAAATATCAATATAACAAAATTTTGAGAAGAATGTAGATGAATGATTGAAGGGGGTGAGTGGATGAAAAAAGCAAAGAGGAAGGAGAGAAAGTACTGAGAAGAGAACCGTCATGGAGCTGAAGGTAGAGAAACTAGAGGAGTTGTAACAAAAGCAAATTCTATGGAAGCAGAAGATAAGACTGAATTGTGGATGGAAGGAAAATTATCCAAAAATGTAAAAAGTTGAAAAAGGAGTAGAGGAAGAGAGAAGTCGGAGAAAGATAGACGTCAGGTAGAAGGGAGAGAATAAGGAGGATAATGTGAGTAAAAATTGAGAAATGTTGAAAAAGCGAGAAAAAACAAGGAGAATGATATGAAGAGGGAAGTGTGGAGAGACATAGAACAAGATGAAAAGAAAAAATGAAGAAGAAGAAGAAGAAGAAGAAGAAGAAGAAGAAGAAGAAGAAGAAGAAGAAGAAGAAGTGAAAGGGAAAAAGATGGTGGAGAAGTAACGAAGAACAAAGAGTAAGAGAAAAAGGAAACCAATGAAAAAGCCAGAAGATGTTCGTAATTATTTGTGTTGTGTATTTGTTGCATTGAAGCAGTACGGTTTGTGCTTTGAACCAACATCTCCTCTTTTTATCAACAGTGTACTGATGTACCGCTAATTCCGATTGGCTGTGGTTGTTGTATTATTTGCACTGCATTGCATCGGTCTGGTGAGAGAGAGAGAGGCGGGAATTTAATTAAGACACAAAAACAGTGCCAGACCCGCCATTCGATTGAGTAACACTTCTGTCGTCTCTTGTCTGCCTAATTAGTTGCGTTTAATTACTAGATCTGTTGGTTGCTTACTGAAAACGGTCGGTGGTTCCTCTTTTTTCACTCATCTACTGTCTTCTTCTTTTTCTCCTACTTCTTCTTCTACTTCTTCTTCTACTTCTTTTTCTTCTTCTACTTCTTTTTCTTCTTCTTCTTCTTCTTCTTCTTCTTCTTCTTCTTCTTCTTCTTCTTCTTCTTCTTCTTCTTCTTCTTCTTCTTCTTCTTCTTCTTCTTCTTCTTCTTCTTCTTCTTCTCTTCTTCTTCTTCTCTTCTTCTTCTTCTTCTTCTTCTTCTTCTTCTTCTCCTCCTTTCTTCTTTTATCTTCTTTCCTCTTCCTTCTCTCTCCTTGTTCGCCATTAGGCCATAGATCTTATCAGAACTAGCAATGTGAAGTGTAACAAAGAAATAAATAATATCATATACCTTCTTTCTCCTTTTATCCTCTCGCATTCCTAAAACTATTATTTCATAACATGGGATGTAGCATAGTACGATACAAGGGTATTATAGAGAGTTATTTCAGAGGAGAAAGTTTTGCACGACCCAGTACCTACTGCCATCTACAGGCAGACTCAGGAACTAATGCGTCGACCAATCAGGAGAGAGTATGGGCGGAGCTTGTAATAAGTTGTTTGCAGCTCAGTACCTGAAGGCACAGAGGAAAGAAACACTACTTTATGCTTATTCCGTGCTGAAGGTGCGTACAGACTCTCGCTCTGCTCCGCAACCGAACGTCACTCCAGCAGAGCGATTGATGATCGACCGGGGAGCAACAGTGTTTCGACCGGGGAACGCGAGAAGATCTAACATCTTCCGTAACGTTCGTGATGGGTGCGTGGGCGGTGCGACTATAGAATTATTCACAATCAGCTGAGAAGTGGATTATTAATTGCATGCATTACACAGATGTCTGGCCGTGTCTATTTCTATAAGATAGGGTTTCAATATTATTTATGATGCGTGCCAATCAGTATCAATATACTGACATTTGAAAAACAAATTTAATAGGTGATTGAAAATGGAATGAGAAATGATTAGATGAACTGAATAATGCCATAGAAATTCTTATATCCTTGATTGAAAAGAATTAATTTTAGAATAGTTGAGAAATATTTTTATCAGATGGAAAGTTTATCACGAAACGGATAAATCATCATATGGGATAATTCAAACGTGAACTGAGTTTATTAACATAAGTGAGTTTCTGATCTTGGAGGAAACAAATAACAGTTTTTAAGAGTAAATTATGATTCAACTGTGGATTTTGATTCAACTGAATCAACTAGAACAGGTGACATCAGATACTTGTGGATGAGAAAACTGCGTGAGGTCTACTGTTCACAGAACTACTAGCTAAACTTAAGTATTCTAAGGCTCAGCTCTCACTTACGCGACTCAGGTCGAGAAGAGACTCGACTCCAGTCGAGAGCATGTGTTTTCCAAATGGTGACACTCAGACCAGTCGACTCTATAAAAAAAAAAAAGTGTATTTCAATTTACTTCGTACTTGGAGGGATACGGTGAGGAGCGAAAAGGTGGGATGCAGCTGCCGCGGTGTTGCCGTATTTACACGGTCATTCACGAGTGAGAATAATGAGTGCTCTCTTATAAGCCTACAGACGGGGAAAGAAGAGGCGGTCAGTAGGTACTTTCCATCAAATCAATTTTGGGTACAAGAAAACTCTATAATAATGATGATGGTTCCTTGATCCATTCCGAGCTGCGATGTATTAAAACACTTTTTCTCTATGTATTTAACACGACATGCAGTCAAAAGATAAATTTTGACTGCATGTCGTGTTAAATACATAGAGAAAAAGTGTGTCTGTGATGAAGAATTAACTGATTTACAAAACACAAAGGGACACAATATGAGCCTACATAGTCGACATTACTTATTTTGACCTTAATGAGTATAAATAATATCATAGCTGAAGTAGGCCTATACGTCTGTGAGACGTCTTAATAAGACATCTCACATAATATGTGAGTATTTCCTTCAACCACGGAGTAATGAAGAGATTAATAAGTAATAGTTTGTGAGTCATGAGATGAAATTTAATAAAAAAAATGCATTTGCTAATGCTAATTAAGTAAGTAATGCTAAGTAATGAGCAATAAGCACTTCTTTATTCCGTGCTTCTATGAAACTTACTATAAAAACTAGTGAGACCCTGGGCTGAAGTACTCGCTCGTGAGCTATATCATTCTGATTTTAAAATCTGCAGCTTGTTGGCTATTCTGAGAAAGATTTTTAAAAACCTATAGAAAATGTTTTGCAGAAATTACACAATTGTTGTGGAGAAGTACACAACATGCAAAGGCCAAGAGCCCCCCAGCAGATGAATCCAACTGCCGTATTAACTGCTCAACAGGCAGGGGTCGCATCGGCGCCAGCCAACTCATTGTAGCTCCTTTCTTGTCATGCTTGTACACCATTGATTATACGTTCACAATTCAATGGCTTCTGAGGTGATCATGAAACAATACAAAAAACTAATCTATAACCATCAACCTGCGTTTTGTTTTTGGCATGATTTTGTAGGATTTAAGAGTATTATAATCAAGTTTATACAAAACAAAACAAAAAATAATCCAAAATAGTCACTGGAATTTGATATAATTTAAAACACATTTCAGCCCAACAATATTAAAACTCTCCCAGATGAAAATATGCTCAGAATTATACCCATACATGATCACATACGTACTGTATCAATGTATATGAGCATGCACAGAACAATTTGAAATTAAAAAATTGTTTTAAAAGTTTATATTACTTTTCTTATGAAATAGTAGATCTGTATGTTCAAGGGAATAGACAATAGCCTATCAATAGTTGGAGGAATACATGCATTGAAAGATTTCGTTCCCTCACATGAACAAAATTACTTATTAAATATTAATGCTTGAAAATATATCATATAATATGCTAATAATAGTATATTATTACTTGCTAATAGTTTGACTTCGTAGAGCAGTTCCTTGGCCGATTTTAGAATAAGGAGGTGTTTTAGCTGGCTGAACACTAGAGTGACCTCTCTTTCTCCTAGCTTCTCCACTTTCCATCACGGATAAATATATTGAATACACAATAAAATGATTGTACACTTTAAAAATTTTAGTTGTAACTCATATTTAAAAAAACACACTCACGCACACTGTACAATCAAAAGACACACTCACAACTCTATAAATCTAATAATAGTGATTATTTTACGCAGAACACTGACCATACGCAAGACAAACGCAGAGCAAACCTTCTCTGGCGAAGTTATGGTTCAGAATGCACGTGTGCGATACTGTGCGTGTGGGTGAAACAATCTGGCATCTATGTCTGTTGCCATGACTACCGCGTGGTTCTATTCCCCGTTCCAATTGGCTGAACTGGTTTGTCAGCCCCCACCCAACCTTAGTTCGCCCCTCCAGGCGAAGTATGAAGAAGTTTTAAACAAACTATAGTCTACGCGACTGTCATCATTTGGAAATACATGCTTTCGACTAGAGTCGAGTCTCTTCTCGACCTGAGTAGCGTAAGTGTGAGTTGAGCCCAAGAGTTATCACCTTGTATGGTATAAAATATCTTTGGTATCTATGTATTGGTATCAGTTTGGTCTGGAATATGATTGGTATTGGATTTTATTGATGAATATGAATTTGATTATTTTCCCTGCGGTTAACATGGTATGAGCTGATATTGCTATACTATGTGTTCCGTTTCATAACTACTTACTTCTTTATTTATTTATTTATTTATTTATTTATTTATTTATTTATTTACATACAAAAGCTCACAGAACAAATCCATGAAAAGCCTTATTGACATCAACTAGTTTAGATACATAATATTTGATGCAAAATAAGAATGAAAAATGAAATAAAATTGTAAACACAATTTTCAAATACTAATAATTAGGACCATGTATTTAAACTGTTGGAATTTATTGAATGGGAGGCGATGGTTTGTTAAGGACAGCTGACACTCAATAATACTGAATCTCACAATGAAACCATAGGGAATAGAATATAATGATTTCATTACATGTTGATTACAGTCTAATATCGGGGGACCGAGCTTTGCTCGGAGTAAAAAAGCATGAAAAAATTATTACGAAAGAAGAAATTATAATATATAATTTATAGTTCATACAGAAATGTTCTATCTAATCACAGTGAATTGAGATCAATTCCCAGAGGAATGCAAAAGTTTCTCTCACAAAGGCCTGGTTGCACAAAAGCCAGTAAAATCTTAATCCAGATGATTTCACGTGAACCAAATCAGGGAAAACCATTTCAAAAAGATAGCTTCTCTGATTGGTTCCACTGGAATTAATCAGGAGTAAAATTTAACCGGATTTTGTGCAACCGGCACTAAGTACCTGATTGGATGATTACAAAAGTTCAACAGCTGAGTCATAATTTTATCTCAGTCCCACATACATGCACTGGTTCACTCACTTTAATCATCAACAGACGACGAAATTATCATCTGTTTTCCAAGGATGAATAATTATTATCCTTTTCATGTCCTTCCCAGGAATGACACCTATTGGGATCGAATTTTTATATCATAAACCTACTATGTTCCAAATTTCGTGAAAATCGTTAGAGCCGTTTTGGAGATCCGTTGAACATTAATAATCAGATATAAATATACAGAAATTGCTTGCTTAATATAATAGGATACTGTCTATATAAAACATCAATACAACTCTTTAAAACCTGAATTTACATTAATATCGACAATAATATAATGTCTTACCAATACTATATTTGCTCATAATATATTTTTCTATTTCAGATACCAACCATGGACCTTTTACTGATATCATTGTCACTGATATCCCTCAGTTCCTACTCCATAGATGCAGCCATCTATGTTCCCAAACATGGTCATTACCTCTCATCGGGAATAAAAAGTTACTCTAGTCCGTTCCCAGTAAAACTGGTCAAAGTAACGAATACGGTAGCCGTTCCCGTCCCCTATCCTGTTCACATAACTAAGACCGTTCCTTACCCGGTAACCGTTCACAAACCATTCCCCTTCCCCGTTCCTCATCCGTTACCGGTTGAAATTACGAAGCCAGTAATCATCCAGCAGGCAGTACCTGTTCCAGTTCCCAAGCCGGTAGCGGTTCCCAAACCGATACTGATCAGTGATGGATTGGTGCCTCCTAGTGCAACAGGTGAGAGCTGTTTACAAGAATTTAGAAAAAAAAATGGATTGATACCAGCAAATCATACAAGAGTACTTAATTTATGTATAAAATGTTTGAAAGCAAAAGCAAAACTTCCAATATTCCCCTGGAATATGAATTCATCCCTACATGTCAAGAAAAAGCGATACAGTATTCCTTCAGCCTTTTCATTTTGAGCCTTAGGCCCGGTTGCACAAAGCCGGTTAAATTTCAATCTTGATTAATTTCACGAAAACCAATCAGGAAGGCGTTTTTGAAAAGATTCAAAGGCTTCTCTGAGGAATGGTACTCGTGGAATTAATCACGATTAAAATTCAACCGGCTTTTGTACAACCGACTCTCAGTCTGAAAATAGTTCTTCCACAATAACAATTTTGATTGAAGAATATTAGAATGTACCCATGAATTCCAATATCTCAAAGTATTATGAAGATAGTGAGGGATTTTTTCTAGCGGAGGATGATGCTCACAATGAGCTCTAGGCTTGTGCGTGGTCAATATAGGATGGATTCACAGCTTATGGTGAGCTCCGAACAGCCAGACTGTGATGTGAAAGTGTAGGGGAATTGATTTGTCTTCAAATTGTTATAAAATTGTCAATTTGTCTTCAAATTGTGATAAAATTGTCAATTTGTCTTCAAATTGTGATAAAATTGTTGATATCTCAGCAAACTCATGTCGACGATGATTTCTCAATATATTCCGAACTGCTATGTCTTAAACAACAATATAATAATATTAACTCTCATGTCGTTGTTTGAAACAACACAATAGTATTCCAAACCATAGACTAAATGTTTTGAGGCTACCATAAACAATTGTGCAAAATTTCAAGTTTTAGGCTCAGTAGTTTGGGCTGTGGTGTGATTTCAGTCTGTGAGGGCTTAGCCTTTTATAGATATAAAGATGAACTCAAATTTAAATTGTGTTAAATGTATGGTTAACCGTTTTTCATTCATTGACTATCACAAATCATTATAGCCAATAATTTACGTACATATATTTGTGTCTGTCTTTTCGGTCTCAAAATTTTATAGTTTTTCAAAGTTTGGAATTTTCTGATCAATTGTGATTGATTCAATCTAATTTAGAATTTTTTTTCCAATTTAAAAATGATTTTTGTGTGTTTTGAATTGAAAATTGAGTGTGTAATTGAAGAATGTTAAGTGATACATAACCTAGAAATATTTGGATTGTTGTATAAATTAGAATTGGAACCGTTTTGGGCGTAAGCCTGTGGTACTCTTCTGTGTAATTCTGAATGATTGAATAAATAAATAAATTACATAATGTAGGAAAGGATGAAGGAAAGAGCTGGCCTGTACACGTACGGGATAGGAATATTATGTTTGACGCATCATCACGTCTGAACTACTGGACAGATTAACTTGGAATTTTACGTTATAGATTCTTAATCAACCGAGGATGGTTATAGGCCTATTTTCAACTCTTCAAGACTTCATTCAGTCAAGTTTTCAGTTTGACAAGTTTTGAAATCGACCCTTGTAGAGCACGGGTCACCTGCTAGTATAATATAAGATTTCATTTTTGTAGTTATCTTTCTATGTGTGTGATTATAATATAAATATATACAATGATATGATTGTTAGAAGACAACAGGCATAGCCCAAAATTGTCTTTCTTGCAAATTTTGATGAATAGAAGTTTCTAAAAAAGGATGAGATTATCTTTTCAAGTATTAATTAATATAACCACAGATCTAAGATGTTTACTTATGACCTATAGCCTATAGATGTTGACTTAGTACAGAAGGTTGATTACTATGGGTCATATAATATTATCTTAACTTTACGGGCATCGCTAAACCACGTTTACTTGTAGATATGGTTACATTTATCATAATGTGTTTCATATGGGGTTTAAACGAACAGCTGTCATTTCTCCGTTTAAACTGTATACTTGCAAACGGGTCTTACTCATAACATTTTTTTCGACTTATGTCCGTTGGAAGCCACGGTTACCTAGGTTACTCATTCTAGGGCCTCTCCTCTAGCCATTTTAGCCTGCTATACAATAATATAATTTGGGAGATGACAAGAGACATAGCCCCAAACTGTATTCCTCCCAAATTTTGATGAATAGAAGTTTCGAAAAAATGAGAGGTCATGTTTTTACTTTTAACTTATGACGTTTTTTTCGACTTTTGTCCTTAGGAAGCCACGGCTACCTAGGTTACTCATTCTACGGCCTCTCCAGCCTCTCCCAACCGTCCGCCCACGACAGCAAGGAATTCCTCTTCAACCGCGGACCAATCACCTTCCAGCAGCGCCTCCCCGGTCCGGACTACGATTACACCGCACCTCCGGATGTCAGCTCACAAGCCTCCGACTACGGCGAGGGAGCTCCGTCTCAGGACTTCCAGCCTCCGCCCAACGCACCGTTCGAGCCCTTCCGGAACACCGAGTTCGAACCCTTCCGAAGCGCCGAGTTCGAGAATGTCCGGAGTGCTGAGTTCGAGCACCTCAGGAGTTCGGAGTTGGGCAGTGCATCCTCGGAACAGGAGAAGGATAGCTATTTCCCACGACAGGAAGACGAGTCGGAGGAGAAGGATGTGTCTGATAGGTCGTAGGATTTGACTGTTTAGGAATTTTGATGTAGGTGACAAGTCCTTTAAGGGTTCACTGAAATTATAGAAAGGACTTTGAAAAAGATAAAATGTTCTGAATGGTTGAAAGCTATAATTGTTCTCGCATAAAATTTTTTTGTCAAGAATGATGCCCACATGAGCTCTAAGCTTCAATCTTTGTCAAATAAAATTTTTGCGTAGGATGATGCTCACAAGAGAGCTCTAGGCTTGTGCGTGGGTAATTACACGGATAATAATGAGAGATGAGTGGACCTACAGCTTCATGTGGGTTCAAAACTCATTTTATTGAACACACTGAAGCTGCGTCTACACCACAGTTATTAACAAAATGTTAATAGCTTAATCGTTATAGATTCTATTAGACTGAACGGAACTTGACAAACACATATGTTCATCATGTGTAAGATAAGTAATGTTGAATCTAATAGAATATATATATAAGGATGAAGTTATTAACATTTTGTTAATAACTTTGGTGTAAACGCACCTTTAAGCTAGGCGCACACAGATCGTCATCGGACGAACGGCACGCATCGGACGAATCGGAGGAGTAAGTTTGATGCATTGTTTTCAATATTGGAGTGCGCATGCCTATACGATGCGGATAGGTATGCGCACTCCAATTGAAAACAATGCATCAAATCTAATCGTCCGATGCGTGCCGTCCGTCCGATGACGATCTGTGTGCGCCCAGCTTAAAGCTGCGTTTACACCAAAGTTATTAACAAAATGTTAATAACTTCATCCTTATATATTCCATTGGATTGAACATTACTTATCTTACACATGATGAACATATGTGTTTGTCAAGTTCCATTCAGTCTAATAGAATCTATAACGATTAAGCTATTAACATTTTGTTAATAACTTTGGTGTAGACGCAGCTTCAGTTTGTGATGACGATCTGTGTGCGCCTACCTTAACTTTATCTTTTATCTACTGGTTCAATTGAGGAATTTTAATAGAATTTAATAAAGTGCTAGTAACGCAAGTAGTGAAAAATCACAAAAGAGAAGAAAATTTTAGAGTCATTCAAAATCATGTGAGACAATATTGTAAACTGTAATATCTACTTCAATCAGAAATATCAAGAGTTCTGATGCAGCTTTGTTACAAAGGAGGATCTCTTTGAGAGAAACCTCTTTCATTCAACAGTTACAAGTTATCATATGATAGTTACTAAAACACAGTAGATCAATAGATTTTAGATTATAGATGATACACATGCTTTTCAAGTTTATTCACAGAGAAAGTGATGAATATCCCAGCTATTACTGAGCTCAATGTAATTAATTTGATAAACTTTTATTGATAACATTGATACAGAGTCTCCAATATGAAATTACTTCGGTTAAAGTGTATCAGTACAAGAAGACATTGTTATATCAGAACTCAGAACCAACACTGTTATCATCAGGAATTACCATTTCGTCAGTTTCTGTTATGGATAAGTATGAATCATACTAGAAAAAGATAGTGTAGATGTCTAAAATTGGATTCATAGAGTAGAAATATTCGAGTTGATTCTTAGATTATTATAAGATAGATCCATGTGTGTGTATAATGTCAAATAATCGAATAAATAGTATTAATTGAGTAGTGAAGTGAAATAACTGAATAGAAGTTTGTATCAGTCAGTTACATATCTTTCAATCACATTCAGGACATTTATCAAATGAATCGTTGAATCTATGAGTGGAATGGTTCATTCGATTCAATAAGTGACCTGAAAAACAGGTATTTGATAGCTTATATGGATGAGAACTTATTCAAATTTGGAATAACAAAATATGATAGTAGGATCAACATCTAAAAATACATTCCGTGTACACCACAATAATGTAAGTATGTGAAAAACGGAATAATTAAAATTTTTAGTAATTAATTAGATAGCTAGATCCTGAACTAGAATAGATTTCGTGGAGTCCACTGTTGTATGAATGTATTTTGTTATGTTTTTGTTTATCAGTTTTAACTTAGTTTGTATGTAAATTGTATACGAGAATAGTGTGTATTGGAAGCGTTGTTTATTTCGTTATTTCCATCACAATAAACTTTGCTCAATACAAACTCATCCCGTGATGTCTATTTTATTATTTTTTTAATTCGATCACCCAATTAAATTTAACACTACTCAAATTCGACAATACACTCTACTATACTAGTAGCTCTGTGAACAGTAGACCTCACGCAGTTTCCTCATTCACAAGTATCTGATGTCACCTGTTCTAGTTGATTCAGTTGAATCATAATTTACTCATAAAAACTTTTATTTGTTTTCTCCAAGATCAGAAACACACTTATATTAATAAACTCAGTTCACGTTTGAGTTTGTATCCCATATGATAATTTATCCAGTTCCGTGATAATTTTTCCTTGTGATGAAAATATTTCTCAACTATTTTAAAATTATTTTTTCAATCAAGAATATTATAATTTCTGCGGTATTATTCAGTACATTTAATCAATTTTTATTTTATTTTCACTCACCTATTAAATTTGTTTTTCAAGTGTGAGAATATTGATACTGATGGGCACGCATCATAAAAAATATTGAAATCCTACCTCATAGAAATAGACACGGCCAGACATCTGTGTACTGCATGCAATGAATAATCCACTTGTCAGCTGATTGATTATGAATAACTCTATATTCTGATTGATCCTATCTTCAAAGTAGATGATAAATTATAATAGTGATATCAGAGTAAGGAGGGATTCCTTTTCTTTTCATATTATCTTTGAAATGCAAAATTAAAAAAAAAACTTTGTGTATACATCAACGCGCAGTTGAAAAAGGAATATTCCTGCCAAATCTCATCGAATTCTATCAAAGCGTTTGGCCGTAATCGCGTTACACACAGACAGACAAAAGCAAATCGAGTTGAAACATAGACCACACTACGTTCGGTCAATTATTTTGATTCTCTTTTATTTATATTGATTCATCCTATTGATTGTTATCGATTTTCTCAATCGCTAATCAAATAGACATCAGGCCAAGAACATATTTTTTATAATTCAGATGTTCATTGAAAACGAGATAGCACATAATCATTGAATAAATGTGATAATAGAGAAGGCATTCCATTGGGGAGAGTTAGCATGATAGAGGAAGAAAGTAGATGAGATGGAAAGTGAAAGACGTCAAAACAAGTTCATTCACCTGGTGACCTTGACAATGACGCAACGACTGAATTATTTCTAAACGTTTAGCCGTCTCCTACTGATCGTGGAATTATTCTAAGGACCGTTTTAATGAACAATTTTGAACAAGTGATTGACTAATCTGTAACAAACAAATCAATTAACAATAGGAGATAAATTTTCAATAGATTCAAGTTTGAATTGGTCGCCTAGCAACCAGAGATAACATTTACAGTGATTGGCTGCTGTGATTGGTTGTCCAGCAGCCAGCTAATTTTAACATTAGTTTGGTTATTCAATGTTTACATTGATTGGATGCTAGACAACTAAACCGAACTTGATTTAGTTTTATTATGAAGAATGTTCGTTAATTAAACTTTTCTGACAATAACAATACAAAATTCTACATTAACGTTTCACTTCGTTCATTTCCACTATAGCACTCCCTCCTAGGAGACATTAGAAAAAATAAAAATAAATTCTACTGTTAATCACAATACATCTGAGACCTTATTTTTCAAATACTTGATACTTCAACAAAGAAAAAAAACATCATCACACTGGTCAGAGAGAGCAATAAAATAGTTTGAAAGTGTCATTTGTTTTATGTGTCATTGGTCCTTTTCTTATATCACAAGAGCTTCAAAAAATAATTGTATCAACAATTTATATTGATGGGAACACAGATTTAAAAGCGGAAAATTGTTTGCTACATTACAGTCAATGCTTAAAGATGATATTTTGAAACCAAATGTTGGTACATTCCATTAACTATCCCAATACGTAAGTAGGAATGGATCAGCTTCTATTGAACCCATAATAATGACGTCAATACTCATCGTTAATCATCATCATAACATGAGTGATGCCAAAAAAGATAGAGAATATTGCTCTTCTAGCCTCTTTTGTAATGTTTGTCAACCTATTTTTCCAACGGTCTAATATTTATTAAATATTCATTTATACATTGAAAGATACAATATAATTCTCAACTATGAATGATTGGGAAAGGACTAACTTTTACTGACTCCAAATTGGTAATGAGGTCGAAAAACCCTTTTTTACATTTCAAGTAGACGGTCGAAAACCCCTTTTCAAGAATTTGAAAAGACCATTTTCAACTTGGAAATCAAGAATTGAAGTGAAAATAAAATCTGTCATTTAATGGGTTAAAGCCCAAAACTGTTCCTTTCCCAAATTTAGATAGGAATTGTCCAAAAAGAGTTTTTTTTTACACTTCATATTGCTATAGAACACTACGAATAGTTCTACGGATACAGAATTTTTCCATCCATAACACACTGCAGCTCTCACAAATTCTAGTCTAAATCAATTTTTAATACAATTCACTAGCACGTATGGAACAGCAAGGTTAAGGTTGCAAACTTCAGTAGCAAATTCAACTGCTAGGTCAAGGTTAACCCAAGTTTTGGTGCAGAGAGACAGAGAGAGTTCGAGTAAGTGAGAGAGATAAAGTGAGACTGGGGGAGAGTAAGAAGGAAGAGAGAGGGACAGAAAGTGTGATGGAGAGTGAGAGAGAAATATAGAGTATAAGAGAGCATGAGTGAGAGGCAAAAGTGCTAGAAAACACGTACAAACTTAATTCTGTCACGCAGGTTTCTGTTTACAACCATTGCTACTCAAATAAAGCTTACTTTATACTGTCAGTATTAGTTGAATGAGAAGCATTGATGTTATTCATGAGGAATGCTGCCAGTTTTAAGTGGAACTCTCTAACACTCGTTTATTATTCAAAACAACTAACTTCGTTCTCCAGTATGTATAGTTAAGTAGCCTATGTTGTGTTGTAGATGTATATCCTATACTATCAAACGAGCAACTTCTGTTTAGATGTTTGGATGTTCAAATTTTTAGATGTTTATATGTTTGTATTTCACCGGATCTCGGCATCGTAGTGATGACGTCACTACGTGAACAGTGTACTTGTGTAAGGGAGCCATGTATCACTCCCATTTGACCGCTGGGCGCTAGTTGTGTATGTCGTTCATAGGGATAAGGAAGATGAGAGTTGAGAGATTAGTGGTTTATCAATAATCTTCTATTAATGAGCCCAATAAGTTGAAGCATAAGTTCACAAAAATCTCTTCAAAGTTATAATTGTCTGTTCAAAATGATAATTATTATCAATAAACAGAAATCTTCTTCTTCTTCTGGTGCCTTCCCGTTACCGAATGTTGGCAATCATTCTGGCAATTATAACCTTGTTGACCGCCGCTCTAAAAAGTTCCGGGGTGGACACTGCAAACCATGTTCTCAAGTTCTTTAACCAGGAAATTCGTCTCCTACCAACACCTCTCCTGCCAAGAACTTTACCCTGTAGTACACATTTTAACAACTGATATTTAGTTCCATTTTCCATAATGTGTCCCAGATACTCCAATTTTCGTCTCTTGACAGTGTACATTATTTCCGTCTTCTTATTGAGTTGTTGAAGAACCCTGTTGTTGGAATTTTGTCCATCCATGATATTTTCAGGATTCGTCTTTAGGTCCACATCTCGAACGCTTCAAGTTTCTTTTTTGTTGTTTTAGTCAGGGTCCAAGACTCAACTCCATAATTATAACAAAATGGAAAATATATAACAAATATATAATTTCAATTTCAATTTTCAATTTTTCAATTTTTCAATTTTTCAATTTTTCAATTCGATTTATTTGTCATATATACAAGATTCATACAATTACAAATTCACATAATAATTGGGTACATCATACAGAAATTCAGAATATACTCTGTTCTAGAAATAATAAAAAAAAATTACATATAACATAACTGAAATCCCAGTTGTACTCATTCACCGGCAATAATTGCTAGCAGAGACACGTGTCTGATCGCTAGCAATGAGTTCAGTTCAAATCATTGAAAGATTTTTTTTGACTGAAACACAAAAAAAGAAAATTGTTGAAATTCACAAAATCACAATTTTATTTTAGGTATTCACCAAATCAATCTATTATGTGTAATTTTATGATTAAAAGTCTATTTTGAAAAATATTCTGGTTTTTACCCATTCATCAATATTTTTGTGAGTTTTTTGTTTATTTCATGGGTGAATAAGTTTAAGGGAATCATATAAATCAGCATATTGCTCAGACTGTCTTCTACTTACTGAAAGTCTGGAGATTCTGACCATGAATTTCATTGTAATCGATGGACGAGTGTTGTAATAATTGAGAGCACGGATTGTTGGTAAATGTTTAGTTTTATTAATAGAAAGGATCAAGTTTTTTACATATTGCTGTCTTATGGTGAGAACATTCATTTCTTGGAAAACGTCCCTACTAGGATAGATCCTTGGTTTGCCCAAGGCTGCTTTGACTAAAAATTTCTGCAAAATGAAAACTTTCTTTAATAATAAATATATAACGGAGATCTAATAATTATTAATCGACAATATCCAGTTTATTTCCATCTATTGACAGTTCAATTGGAAAATCAAATATTCAAGAGGTGCAAAACAGAAACAATCAAATTCACCGCTGTATTATAACATAACAAGAGCATAACAAATTGTAGCATTTTTTCTGTCTGTGACAAGAAATTGTCGTCATTCTCCCACTGCTGTACTCTACTGATAGTGTACTCTAAGAACTATTATTCACCACCGCTCAGTCTGCTGAGTTGAATGTCTATTATCATCGAATCAATGAACTGTGATTGGTCAACATGACCCGGTCATCGGTGATACCCTTTCTCATCACTCCCTCTCACTTTCTCACACTCTCTCCCTCACTCACGCAACTCTCACTCTTTCTCTTCCTCTAACTCTCTCATCTCATTATCTTTCCCTCTCCACAGAACATCAGAAATTCTACAATAACAGAATCACCACAATAAATTGTCCGCGAAATCAAAATTGCGGAGCTCGAATTTCGTCACCTGCACTCCTGTTTCTCCCTTTTTCTTCTTCTGCTTTTTCTTCTTGTTCTTCTTGTTCTTCTTCTTCTTCTTCTTCTTCTTCTTCTTCTTATCCCTGCTATTTTCCTTCGTTTCTTCTACTGTTTTATTACTTTCTGCATCTCCAAAGAAAAACTTGGTGACAAGAGGAATAATGATGACGTATTATGCCGGCCGGCATTGCATTTGAATGGAAGTGTTTTTTCTATTTAGGAGTGACGAGTGGAAGTTGCAGCAAAACAG
>NC_052514.1:5298524-5319540 GCF_014356525.2 Nilaparvata lugens | reverse complement strand
ACGCGCCGCGAACATGAGCAATTCACTTTCAATCAGCAATCTATAAACAAAAAATTTCAAGATTTATCAGTGGAGTAGTTTAGACTCTTGATGATGCGTCATTATTTTGTGGATTTCCTACCCCATACGTGTATAAGCCAGCTCTTTCCTTCATTATAATATAATATAGATTGATTAAGTACTTTTCTTATGTAGATTACAATATATACTGACTCACACTTATATACAATAGCTTACAATACAGCAAGATTATAGATGAATTCACATAATATAGACTAAGAAAATAATCATTGAACTGTATAAAATTTCCAAAAGCAATTTGGAATAACTATAGATAATATTGTAATGCATCTACATAAATTGGCGGAGCTTTGGACATATCAATGTCCATTCTTCGGAAAGAATATTCAAAATATCCTTCCCACTGACTCTCTAACAAATAGATGATAGATAGATAGATTATTTATTAGTAGGAATGATGTATCATATGACCAATCCAATCATAATGTATCATCTTCCAATTTTTAAAAATTAAATTTTATTCAAAATGGCTGTTCTAAGATGGCGGACCAAAAATCTGATGCTACAGAAAATTAGTATGTGATTCTTATTCGAATAGGATCCACAATCAGACATATTGTCAAATTCCCCTTTCAAAAGAAATATTCAGCTGTTTCTATACTTTTTACCAAGCCTATGTATAAAGTGTAAATATGAAAAAAGACAATATTAGGTAGTAGAAGAAGATGGGAAATGAAAACGTTGATTACACTATGATGACGGTACTCTTGAGCAGAGTCTATCAAACTGGAAGCATGACGAATTGAAAACTTGACAAACTGAAAAACTTGACGTACTGAAATCTTGAAGAGTAAAAAATAGGTCTATAAATATCCTTGGTGAATCAATAATCTTCTTAATCTACATAATATATAAAAGCGAAATGGCACTCACTCACTGACTGACTGACTGACTGACTGACTGACTCACTCACTCACTCACTCACTAGCAGTACTAAAAATCTACCGGACCAAAAACGTTCAAATTGTTAGGTATGTTCAGTTGGCCCTTTGGAGGCGCACTAAGAAATCTTTTGGCAATATTTTTAACTCTAAGGGTTGTTTTTAAGGGTTTGAAGTTCGTCTTTTAGCATGTATATTTTTCTTCTCCCAATCTCTTCATTATAATTGAAATTTCCATATCATATGTTACTATAGAACTATAATCTAGATAGAGTACCTCTTCGAAACAGTTGTTAACTGGCAACTAAATTAATAATTTTGTCAGGTTGGCATTAAGTTGAGTTGACTTTGTTAGGTTGGCACCAAGTTGAAGATTTAAATGCATTTATCGCGGAAAAATTGATTGAGCACTGCTACTTCAATCCTGGGAATATTATATTACTAGCCGTCAGGCTCGCTTCGCTCGCCATATCCGTTTAGCCAGACGTTTAGTCTGGCCCCCGACTGGATTGTCCTAACATATGATAAAAATGCTCAAATGAAAATGCAGGCGAGCGAAGTGAGCCTGCTGATTTCATTCTTGGACGATCCAGTCGGGGGTCCAGGGGGCGGAGCCCCCTGGCTAGAGGGATATGGCGAGCGAAACGAGCCTGACGGCTAGTCATCTATATGAGCAAAATTTCAAGATAATCAGTTGAGTAGTTCAGACTTGAACTAATGATGCATCACTCGTTAATTTCCTTTCCCGTATGTGTATAAGCCAGTTCTTTATTTTATTGTAATATAGATAACAATGAATCTATTGGTGACGTTTCAGACCAAAAAAGCAGCTTGTGAGCAAGACGAATGACGAAATTGTGACTTGGGTTGACCACCATTCCAACACAAAACACGCCTTGAAATTCAAGGGTGATCCAAGAACGCAATCGCTGAAATTGTTTGGAACAGATCTTGATCATATCCACTTCACATACAAAGACATAACAGGACAAACAACTACTGGTGGAGGGACAGCGGTTGTAGTACAAAAAAATATATACATGTGAGTACTATGCCAATAATATTGCAATTTTTCGAATAAAGATACAACCAAGTTCAAGAAATTGTTGAAAATAATGCTATAGTGAGGTCCACGTCATAATGTCAGTGTTTGATTAGCTATCCTTGTCTGTCATTCAACAAAGCGGATAGCGCTATCTCTTTCTTGCTTTACTCTGTTGCCAGATCGTCTTTTAACAATGTAGAATTATTAATTAATTAACAAAATATTTCATCTTAATTATGTCAATTCATTATGAAATTATCAAAAAATATAATTTATTGCTCAGTTATTTATAATTAATTATTTTAAACGAGAATGAACAGTTGATATTACATCAATAAACCTGTATCAGCTACCGTCTATAGAAGGCATTGACAAGACAGAGGATTGGCAACGGTTTTCTCCTATCTTTCTCCACTGCCATTATAACGTGGACCTCACTATAAAATTCATTGGGAATTTTAAAGCCTCAGGCCTAATACTCTCATCAGTTACTAGCTATTTTCATGTTTCTGTTAATTAATCCGGGTGCAAATGCCATTCCAATGTCATTTTTGAGTAACAGCCGTGGAAAAAGTCTCAATTTATTCGTTAGGTCTAGAATGATGAGGATCGTGATGATGAATATAAGTCAAATTTACAGGCAAACACGTCGAAAAGATGGCCGCCAAAACTTTAGGATTTGCTATATCGCTTGTATTTCAATAACCGTTCAAGATATTCAACCGTTTCTTGAACGAAAATATTTTTAAAATTTTCCTCTACAAATTTTGTTCGATAAAATTTTCCCTCTAAGACGCATAGGCCTATTCCATTAGCTATTTAACTAGACTATTCAAATTCAGCAGGATTACAAGCATAAATTTTAATTTGCAGAAGGCCATTTCAAAGCAGTGTCAAGTCTGTTTCCTCTCTAATGAATGTTGCATATTTATATTTGTTTGCTCGCAACTGATTGCATCATTAGTACACCAGGGAAGAGATTTTTCGTCCGTCTGTCTGCATACGGCTGTCTGTCGCTTTGTTCGTCTGCATTCACAATATTATATTTCATACATATTAGTCGAATTGCACATTCCAAGTAGAGTATTCCTTAAGCTGTATTTACACCATTTATTAACAAAATGTTCATTTTTCCGCCCTTATAGATTACATTAGATTGAACGGAACTTGACAAACACATACGTTCATCATGTGTATGATGAGTTATGTTCAATCCTTTAAAATCTATAACGACGGAGAAATAAACATTTTGTTATTAACATTGGTGTAAACGCAGCTTCATGATACTGCAAATACTTATCTCTTATCCTTGAAATAGAGCAGTGTTGTTCATTTCATGAAGCAGACTTCGAATTTTTATACTGTGATTCGAAGATAACTGAAACACGATAAGATAAATTAAGTACCCTTTCATTTTATCACAACACATTTCCAAAACAAGAGTTTTCGTTGTTGATTATCCATCTTGTTTTCACTAATATTAGAATAGAATAGCTTTTATTGTATTGAGCAAATATTATACAAGTAAATAAATTTATAATAAACAAATGCAAGCTGATAACCCTTGGTACTTGACCGTCAGGGTGAGTTGAGATGTCTACATGACTTTTAAAGAGTTTTTTGTAAATCTTCTTTGGATATCTATCCTCTGATAACTTCAAGCATCTTTTGACAAATCCAAAGTGTAGCCTCAGAGTATGTAGAAAAATTGGCTGTAGTCCAGTCTCTAGAAGCATGGCAATTTTGGGAGAATATGTTGGCAGACTAAACACTTTTCTTATGAAAACCCATTGTATAATCTCCACCAAGTCGAACATCCTGCTTCCCCACACCTGAGCACCATAGCACATTATGGATCGGACAACCGCTTCAAACACCTTCAGCTTTGCTTCGAATGTAATAGCATTGTTCAACAACAGGTTATTAAACAGACTTAATGCCATTTTCGCCGAGGCCAATCTCTCTCTGAAATGCAGTGTCATTGAAAGTCTTGACGTCAGATTTATTCCTAGATACTTGTAAGAATTGACAACTTCGATTGGTTTTCCTTTGTACCACCATTTTTCATGCCTTCCTTGTTTTCCACCGTTTCTAAAAATCACTATCTTGGATTTATCAAGGTTGACAAGTAGGTTCCATCTTCTGCAATATTCCTCTAATGCTGTGATCATCTTTTTCAAATCTAATTTATTTGATGCAAGAAGTACAATGTCATCAGCATAGGCAAGTATTCTTATATTTGTGTCATTCAGCTTCACACCCCCCTCCATATTCTCCTCTAAATCGTTTAGGAACAATGCAAACAGTAGGGGGCTCAGCAGACAGCCTTGCTTCACGCCAGTATTAGTTTCAAATGCATCTGAAAGACCCTCTTGACTCCAGACTCTCGCTGTGGAGTTTAAATAAATAACTTGGAGGATTCTTAGCATTTTTGTGGAAATTCTCATTTCTGACACTTTGAGAAACAACGAATGTCTGTCAATTCGATCGAATGCAGCTGAATAATCGACAAAGAAAGCATAGACTTTCTGCCTCTTGACTGCAAGCCTCATTCTGATAATTGCCATCAAATTGAAAATGTTATCTACTGTTGAATAACTCTCCCGAAAACCAGCCTGGAACTCTCTCAGTTTTCCATCACGATTGACCCATGCTTTCAGTCTATCAAGGAGAATTGCAGTGAACAGCTTTGCTCCAGCATTGCCAAATGAAATGCCTCTGTAATTTGAAGCATCCCCAGGGTTGCCTTCCTTGAAGATAGGAAAAACTATTGATCTCTTGAAGCTGTCTGGGACACAGGAAGTGCTGTACATTCTATTGTAAAGATTCAACAGACTCTCCATGAAACAGGTGGGCGCATTTTTGAAAAATTCATATGGTACTCCATCCTCTCCAGGTGCTTTACCATCTTTCACGCGGACCATGATCTTCCTCAACTCCTGCATCTGGAATGAAGCATCCAACAATTCATCCTCAATGTAGGGCTCCACATACAACACTCTCTCAGCTGTCACTGCAGGGTTCAGCAGCTCTTGAAAGTGTTGAATCCAATCTCCCATTGATATTGTTGAACCAATAACAAATTGCTTCTTCTTAAGCTGTCTGACCAATGTCCAGAAGTCCCTTGAATCCTTCACAGTCTTGAATCCTTCAATGCAATTCCTCCAGTACGTTTTTTTCTTTTCCTTGCATAGTTTCTTGTAATTAGAGTTTGCCTCCAAGTAATGCATTTTCACCACCTCTGAGTTTGTTTTCCGGTAGAGTTGCAAAAGGCAGAATATTCACTATCTGCGACTCCATCTTCAACTTAATAACAAAATGATTTGAAATTTTTAAAAAATTTATACATTTTTTATTTCTTTTACTTTTTTTATTCCATATATTCTGCCACCACTCGCTCTTCCGTAATTAGCGATTCTAACTGCCGGCACCCAAAGCAGCTTATACTCGGCAAACTTCAATTTGAACTGAGAGAAAAAATATTCATTATCGATAAAAGTTTCAAACAGACAAAATATTTCATAACTCTGAAGTAGATTAATAAAGTCAATACTATGCAATTTATTCATAATTCCTGCTACATTATATGCAATAACACTGAAAAGTCCTTCATTATTTTCCTCATTGCAGTTCCGATTATTTGTTTGTTGCGCTGCTTGACGGGCGAAAAAAGTTTGTTATTATTTCCGTTGTACCGGTCTTCATTTTATTAGACTTGGCTCTTCTTATCTGCTGCTCGGCTTCTCTTCTTCTTTTCTTGAAATTCTCCTCTTGAATATGCATTGAATCGCCCGAATCTGTTTCTTCTATATACTTGCACTTTATCTCTCCATAGCCCATAAAATTTCCATCAATCTCTAAACCATTCCTTCTCATTTTCACAGAATGTTTCAAACATACAAGTTTTTTACGTACTCCATTCAGTTCCTTACGAATTTCTCGTGAATGTTTATCCAAATCATGATCAACGAATATTTTAGAGCTTTTAAGTTTTCCGGATTCTTGTAGGATAATTGACTTTTTGATTGAGGATATAAAAGATACCACTATAGGACGAGCCCCTCCACTATCAGATTTTCTACCCAATCTCCTTACAAAATTGATATCTTGTGGCTTCAGTTCCACTTTCATAATTTCATTACAAATATCCACAATCTTTTTCATAACCTGAGAATCTCCTTCCCTATCATTCTCCTTGACACCAAAAAATATCACATTATTCTCTCTTTTCATCTTATCAATTAATTTATTTTGCTTCTGAAGTTCTTGATGCAAGTTTCTATTTTCTATGATTAGGGATTCAATCTTATGATTCTGTTCTGTGATTATGGTAGTTATATTCAAAGCACTTATTTCTTGTTTAATAATTTTCTGAGTATCGCTTATAATGTCAGTTTTGAATTTGGTCAGAATGTCCTCTAAATCCTCTTTATTCAAGGCCATGATAGTATAGATAGATAAGGTGCCGTTGTTTTCACAGAAATAAATTGTTTGACACTGTTATATTGATTCGAAAGAATTCTACTGAGCTACGGTATCTAATCTGGGTAAGAGTACGAAGAATATTTCACTTCGGTATATAGCTGTCTATCTATCTACAGGTATATCGATGTAAAGTACTTATCTATCGTCAGCCGGTATTGCTTCTTCTCCTCCCGCCCGTCTCCTTAAAAGTTCTATTGCAGAGATTTCACTTCAAACTAACCTAAAATTTCTGAATCGAATTTCACTTAATAAATATCACATTATAGTAACAAGAATGTCTTATTTCTTTCTATCAAATATCTCCTTACATTGTAACAACACACTGTCTACAAAACACGACATAAAAATGTTTCTAAGCCAATAAAATTCACCAAAAAGACAACCGTTATCACGAGCGCAACCGACCTGCTTCAAGTCTCTCTCTCAACCATCTTGTTTTCACTAATATTATTACTATTGTGTCTTTTTATAACTTTAAAGTGAAAAAAAAACATGTCCACATGTGAAACACCAGCACGAAACGGTCGCTACACCAAACAATGTGGGTGTTTTTTACTTTCCTTGCCCTATTACCACCGAAAAAAATTAAGGTACCCCAATTTCCAAATTTCTATTCGTTTCAAGGTCCCCTGAGTCCAAAAAAGTGGTTTGTGTGTGAGTGTGTGTGTGTGTGTGTGTGTGTGTGTGTGTGTGTGTGTGTGTTGTGTGTGTGTGTGTGTGTGTGTGTGTGTGTGTGTGTGTGTGTGTGTGTGTTGTGTGTGGTGTGTGTGTGTGTGTATGAGTGTATGTGCGTCTGTGTACACGATATCTCATCTCCCAATCAACGGAATGACTTGAAATTTGGAACTTGAGGTCCTTTTACTATAAGGATCCAACACGAACAATTTCGATCAAATGCAATTCAAGATGGCGGCTAAAATGGCAAAAATGTTGTCAAAAACAGGGTTTTTCGTGATTTTCTCGGAAACGGCTCCAACGATTTCGATCAAATTCATACCTAGAATATTCATTGATAAGCTCTATCAACTGTCACAAGTCCTATCTCTGTAAAAATTTCAGGAGCTCCACCTCATCAATGCTAAGATCGATTTTAGATTCCCAATTATCAGGCTTCAGATACGATTTAAACAAAAAAAATCAAGTGAAATAGATTGAGCATAAAAATCTCTACAATTAATGTTCATTAACATTTTCACCTAAAATAGTTTAGTTTAGTTTAGTTTAGTTTACTTGTTCGTCACAATTACTGAACTGCATTAAGGGAGCAACGATCCCGCAGTATATGACACGTCAAAGTTTAATCTAATATCTACCATCCCTCCTATTTCAACACTACAGATCCCACATAACATACATCAATCAAACACTATTCAACAAGGAAGTCTGCTAACCTGTACGGACACAATACAATAAGGAATTCCCTGAGTGTTTTTTTGAACTCCTTCAAGCAATCAATTTCTCTTATGTGAGATGGGATTGAATTAAATATTTAAAATAAATAAAATATTGAATTAAATATAATAGAAAATAAATTCTAAATTCGAGAAAATGTGATTATTCTATTGCAAATTATTGTTGATTCTATTAAATCATTCACTATGAAGAGATAGCAGACCTCGTGTGTCTCCAGCGTTATTGCCCTGTCACCAGCTGGCTTAAATCTTTGAATATTAGACTTGAGATGCGCGGGTAGTGTTGGGTCAGGTGATCAATTCTCATAACGGCAAGGAAAGTTGTGTGAGTGCGCCACACCAGAACAAGCTAGTGTATATCAAGTCTACTATTCAAAGATCTGAGCCAGCTGGTGACAGGACTATAACGCTGGAGACAGACGAGGTCTGCTATCTCTTCATAGTGAATCATTTAATAGAATCAACAATAATTTGCAATAGAATAATAACATTTTCTCAAATTAAGAGCTTATTTTCTATTTTTGGTGAAAATGATACTGAACATTAATTGTAGAGATAGATTTTCGTGCTCAATTTCTTCCACTTGAAATTTTATTTTTTAAATTGTATCTGAAGCCTGATAATTGGAAATATAAAATCCAACTTTGCATAGATGAGGCGAAGCTACTGAAATTTTTACAGATGTGGGACTTGTGGCAGTTGATAGAGCTTATCAATGACTATTTCAGGTAAAGATTTGATCAAAATCATTGAGGCCGTTTTTGAGAAAATCGCGAAAAACCCTGTTTTTGACAACATTTTCGCAATTTTAGCCGCCATCTTGAATTGCATTTGATCGAAACTGTTCGTGTCGGATACTTATAGTGTGAGGACCTTGAGTTCCATATTTCAAAGTCATTTCGTTTATTAGGAGATGAGATATCGTGTACACAGACACACATACACTCATACATAGTTTTTCCTACAATGTCATAATTGTATTTTGAATATAGTATTTTATACAAAAAATGAATGAATACATACACACACACATACAGACCAATACCCAAAAACCACATTTTTGGACTTGGGGGATTTTGAAACGTATAGAAATTTAGAAATTGGGATACCTTAATTTTTGGAAAGCAATACTTTCCTTACCTATGGTAATAGGGCAAGGAAAGTAAAAACACAATAATAATAAGAGTTCTGTTGTGATGAAATGAAAGGTACTTGATTATATCCTATAATGTTTTTCAATACTTTTAGTCGCCCTAAAAATAAAAGTGAATATTAATGATAATTTTATGTGAATACTTTTTTTTTTTTTTGAAGCTGTGAACCGAAAGATAATCCTCAATATAAACCTATGGCACTATATGATGTATATAGCAACGGTTATCAACAAACATCGAAATACCAGCAGAGGGATTCTGGAGACAATGAATACTTTACCGATATCGAATTCGAAGTTCAGGTGTGCGATCAAATGAAACACAACCAAGAATCTACAACTAATGACAAGGTGAGAAAACATTCAAAACGTTAAAATCCCATTTGAATGTAAATCAAATCCACAAGAGAATATAATTCGCATTTTTAATTAAAATAGTTATTTGTGCAACTAGTGCGCAAAGTGACAGTTTGCTGCACCGAAAGAAACGTTTACGCCCGAGCCGTAGGCGAGGGCGGAATGGTTTCTTGAGTGCAGCAGAGGAACATTGCGCACGTATTTCACATTAAGTTTTTCCTACTGTTACCATTGAATATGAAAAGTGGGTAATTATGGGTAAAATTGCCTGAAATGCATCAAATGTTTTTCTGTGTAATTTATTATTGATAAAAACCTTAATTTATTGTCAAATTGAATAAAAATGTTGTCCTTAGTTATAATATATAATGTAATAATTTGCGCGTTGTGCTTCGTTGCACCTCTGCTCACTATAGCAGCTCAGTCACTGTTACCAACTTCATTTTGATTTTGCTGCACTGTTGCTCCATATAACCTACTAAGTTTTGCGTTGCCATGTTGCAAATCTGGAGTGCAGAAAAATTTTTCCCGCACTAGAGCGGAAAAGTGATTCTTAGCGTTCTGTAATCAGTGCAGCAATGGCCACTTTTCAACGTCACTGTAGGAAAAAGTAAATTCGTATGGCTTTTGTTGGTGGAGAGTCCCTTGCGGGAAGGTCCCATCGCCTGAATATATAATTTAAGCCGTCTATGGACCTTACGACTGTCATACTTCAGACGGGACCGACAGTTTAACGTGCCCATCTGATAACAAGGGAGTGGGGATCTGGTTAAAAAACGTTTGGTATTAAGAGGGTTTGAACCCGGGATCTCTATGCTGCTACGCAAGCACTCTATCCACTAGACCATGGATCACTCCGCATTTTTAATTAATAAAGTGCAATAATGATGAATTCGATGGAAATTATTGTTCTTGGTTCGAACCTATTTGGACCCATCAATATGGTCCGACTGATTTTTTTAGCTCGTTTTTTTACGCGTGGCTTATTCTGGGGGGAATATAGGTATTATACATAATGGTATTTATCCTCATATCAATTGCATCATAGTGGATTCCACGTTATAAAGGCAGTTCAGAAAAGATAGGGAAACAGCGTTGCCGATTCTCTGCCTTCTAAAAAAAAGGTAGCTGTTATCGGTTGATATAATTGACCGAGCGAAGTGAGGTCTAACATTCAAGTCAACGGTTTGGCATTTCTCTTAATGTTTAAATGTTTGAATGTTCAAATGTTTATATGTTGCGCATTTACGGCGGAACGCGGTGATAGATTTTCATGAAATTTGACAGGTATGTTCCTTTTTTAATTGCGCGTCGACGTATATACAAGGTTTTTGGAAATTTTGCATTTCAAGGATAATATAAAAGGGGAAAAGGACCCTCCTTCATACGCCAATATTAGAGTAAAAATCAGACAAGTTGACAAGTGATTACACAGATGTGTGGAGAAGCCAGTAGTCTATTGCTGTATTTCCATAAGGTCTATAGTTTCAATCAGGTACTTGTGGATGAGAATACTGCGTGAGGTCTATTGTTCACAGAACTACTAGTAGGTGAATGGATAAATATTTGATTCTTTTGCCATCGGACCGTACAGTCATCAGCAAGGTCAGTAAAATATGCATAACACTTAACACTCAAATGAAAAGAATGTGTGAAAAACTCCTTCAAAGGGGTTTGCACGCAGAAGATCAAATAGTGATTTGCTGAACAAAGAGACTGGATAATTTTTTTCATTGACTCACTCAAAGCCAAAGTCGATGTCCGTCTATTTGTATGTTCTACAATAAGTTAAGAAATAATTGATCAATCAGCTTCAAATTTTAAACACGTATCACTTATCGTCGAACCTTATACAGGTATACAGGTAAAAGTTCGTTGTGCAACAGAATTTACTCCCTCCTTTGTCCTTTTCCGGTATAAAAAATAAAATTGAAGGTACATATGATTTATCATTGAGTCAGCTGAAGATAAATTACAACAGTTTTTCAATTTATAACATCAGCTGAGGCTGTTTGGGAGCTATCACACAGACAGACCTTCATGTGCTGACACATGATTTTACTGGTTAATATACAACATAATTTACAACTTTTACATCAACAAACTAATACGGGCTCAGATATCAATGTACGGTTTTCGACATTCATTTTCTACTGGAACTCTGTACCACTTTATTGGAAATCATGTATCAAATGACCACCTTCTCATTGAAAAAAATGAATTTGGATTCATAAGAGAAACAAAGATATTGAAGCGACAGAGTAATTTTTCATTTCAAATAGGATCCCCAATGAAACCCACTATCAAATTATTCTTGTAGAAGAAATATTTTACTGTTATCATAACTTTCACCAACTCAACGTACTAGTAGTTCTGTGAACAGTGGACCTCGCGCAGTTATAAACCACAGCCTCCTCTTATACTGTCCATCAGAGTAAATCCTGTCTGTATGTCATGTCGGCGAGGTTTCGGTGTAAAAACGGCTAATGGCTGTTGGGGTTGGAGTATCAAAAATGCAAACATCAAAAGCTAATCTCCTTCAAGACATACTGGCAACAGGTCAGCCCGAGTTCAAAGCAGAGAAAGGTCGAGAGACAATACTATGATATTTTAGTTATTAATTGCATGCGTTATTGCATGCAATCAATAGCTCATTAAATAGTGCATAAAAGTTGCATTAAATGGGGCATGCAATATTAATAGTCCACACAGCAGCTGATTTTTAACCAAGTTACATTGAGATATTGAATAGCATGCGTCATGGCATGCAATCTATAATCCACTCGACAGCTGATTTATTATGAATAATTCTATAGTCTGATTTTTACTCTAATATTGGCGTATGAAGGAGGCTCCTTTTCCTTTTATATTATCCTTGAAATTTATTGAAAATTTCATATACGTCGACGCGCAATTTAAAAAAGAGCTTACCTGTCAAATTTCATGAAAATCTATTGCTGCATTTCGCCGTAAATGCGGAACATATAAACATTTAAACATAATAATATAAACATAAAGATAAATGCAAAACCGTCGTTTTGAATCTTAGTCCTCACTTCGTTCGGTCAATAATTGAAAGTTGTGGGTTTAGAGATTACAATACAAAAGTTCTAGAGCGTATTAACCAACCCAGGGGGTAATTAGTGTTATGAACAATTTTGTAACTCTGGTAATCCTGAAATAAGGTACCTGATGCCCACTGCGCATGCCTAGTGAGCGCGAAGTGAAACGTACTGTACATGCATAGCAAGCTAAAATAGAATAGATTATATCAGTTAAACACCCAAAATCACCTATTCTATAGGATGATTTTCCAGTAAAGCCGGCTCCAGACATGTGTCATTCGGCAAGCTGCGAATGTTCGGCGTTCGGCGAACTATTCGTCTTGATATTTGCCGATTAACGAGCACACATCTACACACATTGGTGGTTTGTCGAGCAGTTGCTCGTTTTGGGAATAGCAAATACTCGTCAACTGAATGTCATCTACTGTCAACACGAAACAGCTGTTATGTAGCTAAGGTGAACGTGATATTTTCGAGCTCAAAATTCAAGTGGTTTTATTCTTTATTTTGTGAATTTAAAGTTTGTTTCATGTTTTTACGAAGGTTTTACTACCAATCTATCCAAATTTAAAATTGTTTGTTTAATTCTAATCTATATTCTCAGATTGTGATTTGGTGTAGAAATTGAAATGGACATAGCCTATGTATAATATTTGGACAATTTGAAACTAAATTAGGAAATTGGAAAAGTTTTAGGCAATAGCCTGTTTTTTCTTTCTCGATCATTGTATTGTTTGTGCTAACCAAACAAATAAATAAACATGGATCTCGATATTGGAGATGCTCTTCATGTTTATTCTGCTAACCAATCTATCAGTTAAACCAACCATTGTTCTCTATCTGTTTGATAGCCTAAGCAAATCTATAGAGTGGTCAGCGAACAAACTCTGAAAGATGAAAAAGTAACCGCTGTTTCAACAGTGTCCTACGATGGGGTCCTACGTGATGTTGGATGGTTCGAGACCGCTACCAATGAGAATCAATACAAATTGAAGTTAAAAACTTTCAGATATTATGACTATTCCAAGACCGGTTCAAATCCCAGCCTGCACAAAGTCTGTGAGTTAAAATCAAATTCAATTCAAAATTTATAATGTTTAAAGATTAATAACATAGAGTGCAGCAGCGAAACTTCCTTCATTTGAAAGTTGGATAGCCCAAATTACAAGCGAGAGCAGAGGACTGTCGATAAATTTAAAGAGCAAAATATTGAATGATAATATGCTAGAATAAAGAGAGCAATAATTAATAGATTGAGTGTAGTAAGTAATATTTTCAGCATTAAATTTATACCAGAAGTGACTTATTTGGTTACTCACCAGCAAGTAGTTTTCTTCAAATACTAAATACCAACTTACTCCAGGAATTGGAATTAGGTTTGTGGCAGGACAAGACAGAGTCGGGAAAAGGTGTTGGCCTCTCTTGTACATCTGCTACCCCTATCCGATGTATGTTAATTCTGGCATCAATTTAATTACTGATCAGTCCGAAAATTGCTTGGAAGATAACTTTACTGTATTGACTATTACTTTACACTGCTGTACAATTCAAAGTCCGATCGCACTAGTTGAATATTTCAATTTATATATTCACAAATAACAAGGAAAAACTGTACTTTTCCCCAACTTGGGACAGTTAATATATTGATAATAATTTTAACATAACGACGAACGTGTAAAATTGAATTCAACGGCAACAATCAAAAAAACAGCAACGATCCTGTTTTTTCACCGTCCGATCCGAGCTGACAACTTCAACTGACGATTATGCGATAGAATAATCTAAATACTGACTTATCTGCTAGGGCGCAGCAGCTGCCGGCCTCGCCACTACAACTACCGCTAGACTGAAAACTAATTTAAACTAGACTTAATCTAAATACGCTAAAGGGCGTCACCAAAAGTGAATAAAAATCTTTGGATGGACCAGAAAGTTTGTATTCATTTTTCTTCACATATATGAAGTTTTGTTTCAATTGTTTTGAATATTAAATCGGGTAGGTGACGTCCCCCTTTTGCTATACACTAAGTAAACCAATTTCTGGCGTTTGTCATGACTCCTGCCAGCATTGCAGGCATTATGTTGACAATTTCTTCCCTGATCTTACAATCTTGTAGGGTCTTTGGAAGGTTCACATTAACAAGGAATTTCAAAAACCCCCATAGAAAAAATCAAAAGGGCCCAAATCGGGAGATCGGGCTGGCTACTAAAAATCACTCTCAATTGAGACGAGGCATCCTAGAAAGTGCTCCCTCAATATTGAAGTCACGTACAGAAAGTTCTTGCACAATTGCCATCTTGTATGGATGGGAATGAAGATCGTCATGAAGAATTCATCTCACAGAACGATCGAAGAGTCCAAGAGCAGACGCATCTTTGCGCGCGGAATGCTGTGGTGATCCCAACATTGAAACTCTCACCTCCTCAATTTTTTCAGGTGACCTAATGGGCCGAGGGACTTCAGTTCTTCGTCTTGTCGTACTTGCAGTTTGTCTGAACGTAGTGACCCTCGTAACAATTGATTCCCGGGACAGAAACCAAAGGGGCTTGATTAAAGTTATTTTGAAATGCGCGAGGGGTTGTGATCACAGAACATCTGCTCGAAAAATAAGTCTCAACGGCAAATTCATGCTTCTCATTGTTCCAATGCATGATGGTGAGCTCAAATGAGCTCTGTGAGCTCTTGATACTTCCTCAATTTCTCACCTCTTGTTCTTTGACAATTTCCCTCTGCTGGTATGGCTACATCAATTATCAAGGCTTCTTTTTTATTCATGTTCAACATTAGGATATCAGGCTTGTTATGAATGACTTGCCTGTCAGTGATCATCTGAACATCCCAATAGATCTCAATCTGGTTTCTCTCAATAAATGCAGGAGGAGAGTAAGAATAGTATGGGGGCATTTCTTCAAAGAAGTCAAATTCCTGCTGCAATTTCAGGTGCACTATTTTTGCAACATTATTATGTCGCCTCAAATACTCTTTTGGTGCCAATATTGAGCAGCCTGAAACTATGTGCTGAATACTTTCTACTGCAGCGTTACAAAGCCTGCATTTATCACTTATGCTCAGATCTCTGATGATATGTCTTCTATAGCCATTGGTAGCTACAACCTGATCCTGCATAGCAATTGTAAAGCCTTCTGTCTCTGGGAAAAGACTTCCATCTGTCAGCCACCTGCTTGAAAGGTCATGATTAGTATGATTAGAGTTCAGATGCTTGCAGTAGCGCCCATGCACTTCCCTCTGTTGCCATTCTGCTTTGTAATCATGCACTAATGCACTATCAATGGCTCTCGACCATTAGGATTTCTCAGGTTAAGTGCAGTATAATATTGCACTTATTATATTATTATTTTATTATTATTATTATTATTATTATTATTATTATTATTATTATTATTATTTAGGTGGCACTGGATGCGTTTCAATCAAAACTTGCAATAGTCTGTTAAAAAAGTTTCGAAATAAGTTCAATAATCAACTAAAGTACGTGAAAAGTGTTTTGATAGAAATATAATGGAATGGGAAAAGTGCAGAATAGTTAGAAATTAACCAGTTGTGGATATATTACGAAATTCAACCTGAAGTGTAAAGTTCTACAATTATAACCTCAAAGTTAGTTAACTAGCACTGACTGTAAGATAAGAAAATAAGGTAGGAGTATAGATATATTGAAAATTTGAACTTTACAAACAATTATAACTATTTATCAAATACAAATAGAGAAGGTTACCGCACTAAATACATAGATCATGAACATGAACAATTAAACTATTACGTGGGCTAGTGTGTGCTGTTGATGAGACAGGTAGTATCAAATAATAAATCCAAAGAATCATCAAAGTCATAGACATTATTGGAATACAGTTATTAACTACTAAACTGAAAAATGAAAAATTGTACTAAATGCGATGATGAACTCCCCAATGATGGAGAATCGGTCAAATGCAACGGATGCGAACAACAAATGCATTTTGAATGCTCCGGACTTCGAGAAACAACTTATAGAGGGATGTCCGGTCAAAAAAAACAGATTGGCGTTGCACTGATTGCCGTGGAAAACCCAAATCGAGAAACGACTCCACATCATCAATGAAAAACACTGAATTCAAGACTATACTGAACCAAATCTATGAGAGATTGGATATGATGACAGAAATAAACAAGAAAATGGAAAAACTCACAATATCTATCACCGGTATCACAAAAGAACTCGATCCATCCAAAGGAAAAGTGGATGAACTGGAAAAAGAAAACAAAGAGAAAGATTAAAAAATCAATTCGTTAGAAGGCTGACTACTAGATTTGGAACAACACTCCCGAAGAAGAAACATTGAAGTAATGGGACTAAAAAAGCTACCAAATGAGAACTTGAACACAATCTTCGATACTCTCACAACTAAGCTGAATATCGCTGATATATCATCAAAAGATGTTGAATCTATCTACAAATTACCAAATTCAATGAAAAAACCAGAAAACACAAATATAATCATCACAATGAAAAATAAGAAGGAACGTGACACCATTCTACTACAAAAAAAAAAGATCCAACTCACAAATAAGGACATCCTGCAGATCGACAATGGAGAGAAAATTTACCTGGCAGAAAATCAATCCAAAGAATTCAAGAAACTATTCTGGGAAATCAAACAAGAAGCTACTCAACATGGATTTCAATTCATATGGAGCAGAGAAGGGAAAATATTCATCAAACGATCAACAGACGAAAAGAAAATAAGAGTGCAATCGAAGGAAGATATTATAGGACAATCAGTGAACAAAAAAGTGATAAACCACAAAACAGAAGAACAATAAATGACTCTTTATTTCATATTAGAATAGAAAACATGGACAATACTTACCAAAAACTTATAAGGTTAAGGGAAAAAGGTGTGTCATATGTTTAATCTTTGATTTGATATTGACATTGAATTGCATGTGTAATGGTGTGCAATATACTAGAACATATTCAAAACAAGGACCTATAATTTTAATTTATTACTAAATTGGAGAAGCATAAACCTATAAAATATTCACATTTTACTGATATCAATAACACAGTATCCAATATTAATTCACTAAAAATTGAAATGATAAACTCATTAATTCCACATATAAAACAATCTGTTTCAAACTCCAACAAATAATAAGTGATCAAAAGCAATAAAATGAGAAGTAAATAAGGAGCACACCATTCCACAAGCAATAATATTCCATCTGGTTATGATCTCAACATAATACTAGGCCTACTTCAGTCGAACTGACAGAAACATTCAATAAATTGAACAGAAGGTCCATAGAGATAAGCACTATCTATCATCATCATAACAGATAACGCAGACTTAATAAATCACAACAAAATGAAAAGACGGTTTCACACCTTTACTTTTCACTTATTAGTCTATTGAAATCGAAAATTGGAAAAATAAATAGAATGACGTACTCCATAACCTGAAATTCACGAATAATTTATTATAAATTTGATTATAAATTAAAAATATTAGATTGAAAATATTTTACTCACATCAGCACACACAAAAGCCCATAATCAAAACTAATTTCTCTAAACCAAAATTCAAATTAGATTATAACATAAACCTGCATACATCATACATTCTCTTACAACCCACATTGACTAGAATACTCAAAGCTTGTTCAGCTCATCAATAAAGATGGAACAGTTTGATATCGAACAAATACACCAAAAAACCTACAATTCTATTCAAGACTTCAAAAACTCAATACCCGATACAAAATCATTTGAATGTATTATGCTGAATATTAGAAGTATTAAGGAGCACTGGAATACTCCAATGGCAACCTTGAGCGGAGTATTGGATAGAATAAAAATACTTGTCATAATTGAAACAAACACAAAAGAAGATGAGATAAAGTCCTTTAATATCCCAGATTTTGACTATCTCAATCATAGTAGAGAGACGAGAGCGGGTGGTGGTATATTAGTCTATTACAGAAAAGAGTTGAGCATCAATTCCATACCTCATAGCTTTACAGTTAGTGAGTCCATATTATTTGAAATTACAATGAATGAAAAACAATATTTGATTGCCGTATTCTATAGACCACCATCTAATAGTGTATCCCAATTTAACACAGAACTAGAAGAATGGCTAAACAATCAACATATTAAAGATAAAAAAATCTTCTTATCCTGGGAGATATGAATGTTGATAAACATGAGCAAAATATCGCTGTACAAACACAAAACTATCTGAGCATACTGTATACAGCAGGAATACAAACTGGAATAAACGATCCAACCAGAGAAGGAATATATGGTGATCACATAACATCAACATGCATAGATCATATCAATACCAGAATGCGCCCAACTGAAATATAAACTATAGTCATTAAATCAAAGATAGCAGATCACTACATGGTGGGATTTAACATTCAAAATAATAAATAAGAGGCAAGAATAGATGAGAAAAAAATATAATTTCTGACCGAATAGTAGGAAGTATGATACATAATACAAACTGGAACGACCACTTAACATCAAACAACCCAACAAAAATAAATGAGTCCATAGTCAACAAATTCAATAGTATTTATGAAAAAGCAACAATAACAGTCAACAGTAGAAGTAATAAACACGAACAGCCATGGATTACAGATATAATAAAAAACCATATCAACTTGAAAGACAAATTATGGAGCAATTTGAAAAGACAACCTAATAATAATTATCTGAAAGACGAATACAAAAGACATAGAAATAAGCTAACCGATATGATAAGGAAAGAGAAAAGAAAATATTATTACAATAAAATAAACAACTACATGCAAGATGCTAAAAAGACATGAAATACTGTTAATGAAATTCTAAATGTAAAGTAGAAATCAATACAGTCAACAATAATCGGAAACTTCAAAGTCAGAGAAGGAGAAGAACTTGAAAAATTATGTGAAGACTTCAATGAACACTTTAAAAATAAAATAGAAGAAATGAATAAAAACATATCAACAGATATCCTTGATGTATCAATTTCAGAAACTGATGAAAACCATACAACTGAACCATACACAGCAATAGTCAAAACAATAAACATGGATAAATTACAAAGAATAGTAAAAAAACTGAATACAACAGCATCACCCAGCATAGACAATATTAAACCAAAACACATAAAAGATCATTTTGAAAACTTGGAAGAAATCCTATTACACTTATACAACACCATAATAAAAACAGGAAAAATTCCATCAAAAATTAAGACAACTATCCTCAAACCTATCTATAAAAATGGACAGAAAAAATATATACAAAACTATAGACCCATAAGTGCGATCTCCATTATAATGAAAATACTAGAGTTTATTATATACGAAGATCTACTCAACTATTCAACACAAAACAATCTGCTGAATGAAAACCAATATGGCTTTGTACCCGGCAAATCTACAAAACAACTGCTAGAGAAAGTATCATACAAAATAAATAAGAATATAGATAAAAGAGTAACAACCCTCGCAGTACTACTGGACCTGAGCAAAGCATTTGATACTATCGAGCATGAAATACTGATAGAGAAGTTAAGCAAGATGGGAGTATTGGGAATGGATCTAGAGTTATTGAAGAATTATTTCAGTGACAGAGAAACAATGGTGAAAATTGGAAACAATATTAGTAAACCAAAAACCCAAACATTTGGAGTCATTCAGGGTTCCCCTCTATCCCCACTACTCTTCAACATATATATAAGTGATCTTAAAAACTGCAACTTCAAGGGAGAAGTATACAACTATGCGGATGATACCATTATGCTATTTGCAAGTAAAAGTTTAACAACTGCAGATGAAAATTTACAAAAAGATTTGAATACAATAACAAAATACTTCCACAACAACTATATACATATCAACAGTACAAAGACAAAAACAATAGTATTTAAAAACCCAAAAATGAGTATAAACATCCTTGATCCAAACAATAGAGTTAAAAGTCATAACTATAAATGCTTCACCACTTTAAATCCATGCAACTGTAAGAAAATTAAACACTCATATACAGTTAAATATCTTGGACTAAATTTTGACTCAAACATGAAGTGGCACACCCATTCCCAGATGCTGGCAAAAAAACTGAGGTACATAGCACATAGGTGTTACCAAATGAGAGAATTACTGCCTCTGGAAGCAAAACGAACAGTCTACTTCAGCTTGGTTGAATCTCAAATACAATATGGTATAACTGTCTATGGACATGCACCCAATTATATATTGAACCCAGTAAGTCATCTGATCAACAGAATCAAAAGGATATTTTTCCAAGGAGTGGATACAAACACTTTAAAATTGCTCTCATTCAGAAACCTGTACAATTATATAATACTGCTGAAATACTATTTTGAAAATGCTTATTGACATACCAATGAAAACAGATACAACACCACTCACACACAATATAGAACAACAGAATACTTCACTGAAATAGGAAAAGCTGTACCAGAATATTTTGTACCATGCATTCTCAATAGTCTACCGAATCATCTACAACATCTAG